>NC_086386.1:65437818-65751569 GCF_036588685.1 Mytilus trossulus
GAAAAGATCTAACATCATGCATGATGAGAATTAAAGAAACTCATACGTCAGCATGAGTAGAGAGATTTAAAGAACTCATATGTAATATATACGTGTTTCTCGTTTCTCGTTTTGTTTATATAGATTAGACCGTTGGTTTTCCCGTTTGAATGGTTTTACACTAGTAATTTTGGGGCCCTTTATAGCTTGTTGTTCGGTGTGAGCCAAGGCTCCGTGTTGAAGGCCGTACTTTAACCTATAATGGTTTAATTTTTAAATTGTTATTTGGATGGAGAGTTGTCTCATTGGCACTCACACCACATCTTCCTATATCTAGTAAGTATAAGAAGATGTAAAAGAAACTCATACGTCAGCATGAGTAGTATAAATGCAACCCATACGTCAGCATGGGTACAAATTAAGACCTCATACGTCAGCATGAGAAAGTAAAAAGAAAATCATACGTCAGCATGAAAAGTAAATAAGAGCTCATACGTAAGCATGAGAAAATATAAAAGAAACCCAAACGTCAGCTTGAGTAGTATAAAAGAAACACATATGTCAGCATGAGTAGTGAAAAAAAAAGAAAATCATACGTTAGCATGAGTAGTATTAACACAACCCATACGTCAGCATGGGTACAAATTAAGACCTCATACGTCAGTATGAGAAAGTAAAAAGAAAATCATACGTCAGCATGAAAAGTAAATAAGAGCTCATACGTAAGCATGAGTAAAAATAAAAGAAACCCAAACGTCAGCTTGAGTAGTATAAAAGAAACTCATACGTCAGCATGAGTAGAGAATAAAAGAAAATCATACATCAGTATAAAAAAAAAAAAAATAATACAAAAATTAAGGTCATAAAATTACAGCTATAAGTACATGTATATACAACAATAGTAATGACTACTAAATAGTCCCCAGAGGCACTGGCAACAAAAGGAGAGAGGTGGGGATGGTGGCGGAAATTTAAAATATGAAAATCCAATCAAAATGTAATGAAAATATCTGATGACAAAAGGGGCACTGCTATTGATCCAAGAGCAGCAATATAGATGACGTATATCCCTAACATGACGTCCTTCAAACGCTTTGAGTACACACCCATGGTAAAATATGAATATATTGCATTGGCTGTTCCGATCGTACTCCCACGTCATATGTATTTTTATGAATGAAGTACACGACGTCATAGAATGATGACGTTATAATTTAAGCATTTTACGGGAAAATAAACGCTTCTGATACTGAAAATCATCACAACGAGGAAACGTAAACAAACGATGCTAAAATTGTGGTATAAGCCTATTTTTTTACACATAGAAGACATATAAACAAATTATCAATAAAAGGTATCCAAATCTATCTAAATACGTTATTGTAAATAGTTTGAGCATGTCACTTATTCTGTTTGCTCTGTTCTTTTACGCCAATCTAAAAGTGCGTAAATTTATGGGAACGGCAAATAATGGCCTCCACCTAGAGCGCTTCGATCCAAAAAAATTGCCGTATTTGTCCTATTAGAATCGAAATAATTCATGGGGGCTTGAATATATCTAGATTTTACCACGGGTTGTCCCTTTATGCCGATATTTTACCCCTCGCTATCGCTCAGGGTAAAATATTTGTCATAAAGGGCCAACCCGTGGTAAAATAACAATATATTCAAGCCCCCATGAATTATTTCTTAAATAATTTGAAAATGAGGCTAACACGATAAAGAGGTACAAATGGGGAAAACCTATCATTGACTAAAACTAAGTTAATCCTTTATATAAACATCAATTATCCAAATAATTGTTAATTTATATTCATCCTTAAAGTAGACAGAGATGGAAATAACATTATTGTTGAAGACTGTATTTGACCTAAATAAGTCTTAAGTTTCCAAGACAGAACTATCTCATTGATGTATACCTTGCATCTCTTTTGATATCCAATATTGTGATAAGTAACTCTATGTGTTGTTTTTCAATGTGGAATATAATTATCCTCAGACTAAATAAAGATCCAGTGCTAATAAAACTATTTATTAAAACTAATATATAATATGAAAATAGAAATTACATTGGAAAAACTGGGGACTAACAGCTGCATACACATAATAAACATTAAGAGTTATCCCCCTTTTAACATATAAATGAAAATTAATATATACAGAAAACTTGGGGGATAAGATAAAATTTGATGATAAAAGTATACAATTTTATCGAAAAGTCCAAATACAGATGCGATGCAGCTGTAGCCCCAAGTTTAATTCTCCTTTTATTGCCAGTACAAAAGTTTAAGACAAGGAAATTGATGAAACTAACTGATTTTGAGGTTGTTGAATTACTTTAGGGCTGGTATGAATATACCTAGGATAACAATCTGATGACCACCTGCCTAAAGTTTTAATTAAGTGGTCTTCTAATCTTACTTCCTGTGCTGTTGTTGCTGCTCCAATTCTGAAAGAATGCACATTATAATTTTTGCTTTCAAGACCTAAATTTTCTAAAATAATTTTGACATGTTAAATAAAAAATTGTCTACTTAAAGGATTGCCATCATCAGAGACAAACAGGGTATCAGATGTAATACTTGACATTTTCTTTCGAAGAGACAAATAATTTTTAATAGCAAAGCAAGGACAAATAGTGTGTCCACTTTTGTATAAGGGTATAGTGACACCTTGTCTGAAAGGATCTGTTTTTGATTTTTTCAAATGTAATAAAATGTGATCTTCAAAAATTGCTAAATCACCAACACACAAATGTGTTTCCGAATCAAAGTTGCTAAGTATAGTGAACTCGCCACAACGCAAAAAAGCAAAAAAAGCTACAACACAAGCTGCTTCTAACATAACATTGTTAAAGAGACTGAAAAAATTGTTTCTCAATAGCATAACCATTTTATACAACAAAGACATAGTAATTGGCAATCTAGGCCTTTTTACACAACCTTTCTGCTTCTTTTTTAAACCATTTAAAATAGATTGTAAACATAATAATAGCTTGCCATATTGTTCTAAAGGACTAAATCCTGCATATTGCAAGTAATAATATCTTATACCACATAAATACAGTTTAATAGTACTATATTTTAAGCTTTTATGTTCATCGCAAAAGGCAACAAATCTCATTAACAAAGTTTCTGAAACCGGCGGCATTTCATTTGAAGTCCAGAATGATCCCTGTAGTAAGGAGAACTTCTTATATAAGTCAAAACCTGTAGTGTAATGCGATCTTGTACTGTCTGCTACAGAATACTTCCATAATGTCTCTACTGAGCTGTCCAGAGAATGTCTGAAAGCTGTGGGCAAGGAGTGGCTGTTGCTTCTGCTAGAGGCGCTAAAAGTCTGAACTTGTTCATCTGTAAACGAGACAATGCATCAGCAATTACATTAGATTTTCCCGGTAAATGTTCACTATAAACAGCAAAGTTATAAGTTGCAGCACACATTGTAAGTTTACACATTAATTTCATAATGTTTGTTTCTTTCGATCGACCTTTAGCAATAATGTGGACTGTTGCTAAATTGTCACAATAAAGGAGAATCCTTGTTCCACACCACTCCTTACCCCATAGAACAGCTGCAACAACTATAGGATAAAGTTCCAAAAAGGCCATAGAAGCGGCAAAGTCAGATTTGCATGGTAAATTGTCGGGCCAACAGTCACAAAACCATTTATGCTGGTAATATCCACCAAATCCTATTAAAGAGGACGCCTCTGTATAAAGCATCATATCTGCTGCTCTAGTTAAAGTCTTTTCATAAAAGAAATTGATACCATTCCAATTTTTCAAAAAAGATAACCACATATATAAATCAGCTTTGCACTCTTTGTTTAAATGAACATGATAAAAACTCTCTTTGACAGATGACATTAACTTGTACAAATAACTAACAAAAGAGCGTCCTGGAAGAATAACTCTAGTTGCAAAATTTAAATGTCCAAGCAACTGTTCAAGTTCTTTCCTAGTACAGGACTTTTTACTTAAAATTAAAGTTATAAAATCTGTAATTCTTTTTACTTTGTCTTGAGGCAATCTAGCTTGCATATTTACAGTGTCTAATACAATGCCTAAATATTCTAATACACAAGAAGGACCAACAGTCTTTTTCTTTGATAAAGGAATACTTAATTTGTTGAAAATTAAAGAAAGTAAAGCCATTGTTCTTTCTCCACAATCAGTAGGCCTATCAACTGTCAAAAAATCATCTAAAAGATGAAAAATTACATTAATGTTATAATTATGTTTGGCTATCCAACATATACTTCTTGACAACATATCGAATAACTTAGGACTAGATCGACAACCGAAAGGAAGTCTCACATAATGATAATAAAAATTATGCCATTTAAAACAAAATAAATGCCATTGGGAAGGTAAAATACCCAATTGTTTAAACGCATCGCAGACATCTACCTTACAACAAATGCTATTAACACCATAATCTTGAATTGCATTGATTGCATCATCAACTTTAATGTAACTAAGTGAACATAAATCTTTGTCTATCAAATCATTCACACTATCATGATCACAGCTGTTGTGAGGCGAGGAAAGATCCAATATAAGTCTTTTCTTAAAAAAATATTTATGTACTGCTATTCCGATTGGACTAACCCTATAAACAGAAAAAGGGGGGTGTAAAAAAGGTCCCTGAATGAAGCCTTTAACCAATTCATCTTGAATTAGAGCAGTAACTGAATCTTTGCTGACAAAGCATTTTTACATTCATAAGTAGAAATATTAATGTCAGAAACTAACATATCAAAACCATATCTAACACTGTTACACAGTAAGCTAACAAAGTTTCTGTCGGGGTGGTTTCTTAGCTCAAATTATAACTGGTCACAATTTATAGGTGAAGAGGCTGTTAAGTCGGAAGGTAGTCATTTTTTAGGTTGAGATTTACTGCTTGCTTTAAATGAGTTTATATCGTTGTGTTGATAACCTTCTTTGTAGTTTTGACAAGTAGCTTTGCCATGTGTTTTACTTTTACACGTTTTACAAGCATGAATATATTTACAATAAGGTTTAGTGCAACCTTTAAATCCATTGAAATTGTTGCAGACAGGTAAACCATCTACAAAAATGACATCACGGCCAAGAGAATCGGGTGTATTTCTAGATGAATTAGAATTTCTTTGTGGCTGAAAATTTTGTTGCTGTACACTACACATAACGGTGGAGTGAGTTGTTGAGTGACACTTTCTACATGTGTTGATCTTGGAACCTGCACATACCATATTGCGTAAATCTGAGTCCCCTTTTGACCAATCTATTTTTATGTTGTGCTGAATTAGCATGACGGCACATTTAGCTGAGAACATTTTATGATATTCATAAAAACAGTCTGGCCAGATGTTTGCTGTTTCAATGATGTGTGACAAGTATAAGTCTAACTCCTCGTTTCTGTTAGGGAAAGCTGTACCCATAATACGTTTGTAACGCCCAAAGGCAGTTACAAATTCGTCCATTGATAAATTTCTCTGGAGTCTTACATCAGATTCCTTATTCTTTTTCATAGTAGAGTGTTCATAGTTAGGAATTAATAATATATTTAGATTGACATCTTTACCTGTAATGATATCGTTCCTTAGTTCGGGGGAAACCATGTCAACAGCTGAAAACGATGAAGCTGGGAATCCGAATTTTCCTGGAGTTGATGAATTAGTAGAATAAACGGGAATAGTGGAATTAAAAGACGGCGCAATGCCTAGGGAAGTTGAACCATGTCCTAAAGCCGTTGATAGATTGAAACTTGGCTGTATCTGCTCTCCTTGTTTATTCATTTGTTGCATAGATTGCTGGCATAGTTGAATTGTATTCATCAAGAGGTTTTGCATGTTTACATTTTGATTGTTATTGTTTACGGTTGCGTGCGCAGATGCAGCAGTGGGCGGAAGCTGAGGAATTGCGTGCGCATATGATGTAGACGGCGTAGCAATCTCCTGTTGAACGGTTGAAATAGGAGTTGAGTGAACATCGCGATCGGAAGTATTTATGTCAATAGGATCACGTATAGTAGCATCACTTACGTTTAATGAATAGTTTCCATCAGAAACTGTATTCCGTTCAGCTAAATTATCGGAATTGTCATTCGTAGCGGAACTATTTTTTGTTTGATTGTCCAAATACAGTCTTCTTAAACTACTGTTAGATAAATTTCCGGTAATCTTGATCCCTATTTTACTGAGGGCAGCCTTAAGTTGAGATGAAGTCCAATTAGAAGGATTTTGGTCATCTAATGTTTCTGTTTGAACACGACTTGCCGATTTCCTCCTTGTAGCCATTTTGATTCCACAAGGAACGTTGTTATTTATAAGAAAAGACAGTATATGAAAATCCAATCAAAATGTAATGAAAATATCTGATGACAAAAGGGGCACTGCTATTGATCCAAGAGCAGCAATATAGATGACGTATATCCCAAAATAATTGGAAAATGAGGCTAACATGATAAAGAGGTACAAATGGGGAAAACCTATCTTTGACTAAAACTAAGTTAATCCTTTATATAAACATCAATTATCCAAATAAGTGTTAAAATAACTTAACTATCAAATTAGTATAAAATAGTTCAATTGTAATTGAAACAAAAACTTTATATTTTAACTTTTTTTAAACTTCACGCTAATTAAATCTGTTAATCTCTTGTATTAAGCATGTCGATCAGTAGTACATTAATTGAACTATGATCACTGAAATTGAAGATATCCGAAGAAAACATAATGTGGGAGGATATTTGTTTTAGACTATTTAGCAACATTACCAAAACATGCAAATGCAAAGGAACATGCATACACAAATGTAACTGTATACATGAAAATGTGAAAAATATTACGTTACTTGAATTGTGTCACCTTGGGCGAGAGTACTAAAATAGGATTCAGATATACAATTAAACAAATACTTAATTTCAATTGTTCGTTTGTTCATTTTATCTATCTAATTGTAATAAATTATCAATAATAATTTGTAGAACTAAAAAGATTGTGATAAATGCTTGTTTTAGATTAACCCATATGATCAAATAACATGTGTCGTCAGTTCGTACTGGACCGTACGCGTATGGTCAGACCGTACGAGTATATGCATACGGTCCGGACCGTACGTGAACGGTCCAAATTCTCATATGGTCTGGAACATACACATCAAAGGGAATATGCTAAAATAGTTATATCTTTGGAATGTATTACCTGGTGTACTATTTTTGAATATAATGGGGATCAATTTCATATGTCATATTACCCTTCAGTGGTAGACCCCTTTTTAAAACAACATTATCACCAATCTAGATAACAACTGTGTTTATTTTTACCCACAAGAATTAAGATCTGTGATATGCAACATAGACTTACATTATGTACTCTTTTATTGTTTCAATGTTAAACATGAATTCATTTTATATTTAAAAAAAAATAAAAACTAGTCCGGATATTGCAGTGCACTTTTTTCTCTTCAGACAGGGACTTTCTATACTAAATTAAGTTTAGACTGTCCGTGCTCCAGGAGGAGCCATATTAAAGTTGTGAAAGAGGTTTGAGAACTTCCCCACAGGTAATAATTAAAATAAACAATTTATTAGTATGGACAATATAGGAACAATTGGTAACTTAAACTGTGTTCTTCAGTGGACCATTCATTTAAATTGAAAATGAACTATTAGTTAATTTCATCATCTTCTGCAGGGACGAAAAAAGTGCACAGCAAAATCAAGTTAAGTTTTAAATTTTCTAAAACAAAAAATGCATTTTATTTTTATTTATCTCAAGATTTTTCCAGTACTCTGTACTCGGAGTAAATTAAATTTTAGTCAATGGGTTCACAAGTTGAAGAGAGGCATTCAAAAATAAACAGGTGCAAATTAATCAGTACCACACAATTTGATTCCTTCATTTATTCTTTAAAAATGGTGCATTGAGTGATACTCTCGATCAGGGTATAAATGATTATTTTAGCATATTCCCTAAGATGTATATACGTCAATGCAGGAACATATATATATTAACGTTAGATATACTGTTCCCAGGTCAATGTATCTATAATTTGGACACGTTTTGATTGACCAACCTCTATTGAATAATAAGAGTTGATATCAAGCATTTTCCAATTCTCACAAGTCGTTATTTTTATTTATCTCAAGATTTTGAGTGTGTAGGTAAACGAAATCATTATGAGTAACAATATTTTAAGTCAGATGTCAATTATGAACTGTGTCAATTATAATCTAATTCATTTAAGTATGTTGAAGGTGTGTTGGATTTGTCAGATTGTAATTAGAGTTTAACAGATGCCGATTTAGGGGACAGGAAGTCTTCCCATCCCCTTTTATGGGAGATGAGTCAGGGGGCTCCCTCTTTTAAAAAAATCTGGATCCGCCACAACATTGATTCGTTTATGTTATGCAATCCCTACTTTTGATTGTTTTCTCTGCTATTGACTGCGTCCAATATCTCAGATAATAATGATTTTATGGTTCAGCTAGCTATCTCTACCTACACACTCAAGTGTGTTGTAAAACCTTTTATGGTTAAGTTGTTGATACGGTATTTTTTTACATACCAGTATGACGTCAAATATCCTGATCTAGTAACAAACTTCAGACATTTGAAAAAAAGATTATACTCTTCAAAATTGATCAATATTTGCCACAGATCTTAATTTCAAGTCTCGAAGAAAGTACCGAAAAATCTCATACCACCTTTACCCTAGAGAAAAGTCTACCAATGCAATTGCTAATAACCATTCACTGGGGTAAAGCTGATGACCGTAACTGCAGTCACGGTCATCGCAAGATGTCGGACGAAAAATTAGGTCAGTATTTGTTTTGTTTGTTTAAGTGTTTCTATATCACTTTCTTTACAAAGCATACATTGGTACGATGTAAATTCAAAAAAGATTCACACGGAAATCACAAAAAAACACCAAGAAATGTTTATGAAACTAGAAATTGCGTTCGAAAAAATCGCTAAGATGACCGTAAATCGTGATTAAAATATTTTCAAGATGACCGTAACATATAACAAGGACGACCGTGATTGGTAAATAAATAACCGTAATTTGTGATGGATGACCGTAACATTTAAAGGATGACCATCAATTCTAAAAAATATCCGTATTTGTATTACCCTGTTTTGTATCAAATAGTATTGGTGTTGGTATGAAACGTATTTAAAGTACTGCATTATCCTATAGGTAGAAGAAAAAATACAAAGTTCACCATATGTAGCCTCAAAGTACAAGTCAAAAGATTTTTTTATATTTATGGGATACACCTTTTTAAAAATGCCAATGCATGTACACCCATCGACTTTATATCTTTTCAACTACCATTTCAAAATAATGTTCTTCTGAAAATTCACAACATTTATACAAGCATTTTGATACACACTATAGACAATCATGTTTGTCCACAAACATTTAGTTTTAGAAATGAAGATTTCAATGAAAACACTGGTCATTCTGCATATCGGTCTGTACCGTGATTTCGGAGTTGAAGTAACTAAACTTAAAATAATGCAAGGGAAAGGTTAAAGGCGAAATATACTGAAATAGAAGAACATACTATATCAAAAAGTCAGTGGCGAATATGTAGAAGGCTGTGAAACAGAATTAAAAAATGAACTTTATTAGGTCGTAAGTTATTTGTTTTGAATTGTTTTACATTGTTATTTAGGGGCCTTTTATAGCTGACTCTGCGGTATGGACTTTGCTCATTGTTGAAGGCCGTACTGTGACCTATAGTTGTTAAATTCGGTGACAGTTTGGTCTCTTGTGGAGAGTTGTCTCATTGGCAATCATACCACATCTACTTTTGTTTTATATATTTATGAACTATTGCCAAATATTGAAGCAAAACTAAAAGAGATAGGGCGATACGAAGACTTTTTTCCGTATTGAAATCCATATCAATGGAATATTTACTGATCATATTGCTTTTCATTTGTTACTGGATGTGGGAAGGTTTTAATCCCAGTCAACAATAGACTCCATAAGATATGTTCTAGAAACGCTGGCATTCTGGATTACTATAAAGAAACTGTTCAAGGGTAGGCCGGGAGTTAGTTTTTTAGGGGTGATAAAGCTAAAGGACTAACAGCTGAAAACATACCAGTATCTGAATGCAGAATCAATTTTGCAGGTACATCGGATCCGGTGTCAAGGGTGTCATTTTTTGGCAGATGTTTTAAATTTTTTAATGTGCTTCCCGTCTGGAACCATACACATGGGATCGATCAATAAATATTTAATTATATATTTACGAGAAATATGCAATTTACTATCATTGTAATAAACTCAAAATACGGCAAATAGTTAAAGAAATTGATTAAATATATTTATATCCGGTAATCGAGCTTTTATTGAGATAAACTCAACAAAAAGCTATGAATACAATTATATCTATTTCTTAAAATAGACGGTCACCCTTTACATATTACGGTCATCTTTTAACCTATTACGGCCATCCTTGTTATGAATCGCTGATCCTGTTACGGTCATCTCGATTATGATTTACGGTCATCTTAGCGATTTTTTCAAATCCAACTTCCTGTTTAATTCACATTTCTGGGTAGTAATTTGTGATTTCCATGTGAATCTTTTATAAATTTACATTGTACCAATGTATGCTTTGTGAAGAAAATGATATAGAAACACTTTTTCTTAAGCAGACAATACAAATACTGACCTAATTTTTCATCCGACATCTTGGGATGACCGTGAATGCAGTTACTGTCATCAACTTTACCCCATTGACCATTGGAAAAGTCACAATATCTTAAAATAATTAACTCATTTATCGTTGACTTGATAAGTTCGGATGAAATAATCAATGTCAGTTCATTAATATTTGTCGTAGGTAATATGTCCCAGTCCATATATTTGTCGTAGGTAATATGTCCCAGTCCACATATTTGTCGTAGGTAATATGTCCCAGTCCACATATTTGTCGTAGGTAATATGTCCCAGTCCACATATTTGTCGTAGGTAATATGTCCCAGTCCACATATTTGTCGTAGGTAATATGTCCCAAATCCACATATTTGTCGTAGGTAATATGTCCCAGTCCACATATTTGTCGTAGGTAATATGTCCCAGTCCATATATTTGTCGAAGGTAATATGTCCCAGTCCACATATTTGTCGTAGGTAATATGTCCCAGTCCACATATTTGAAGGCTGCTGGACCAGTATACAATTTAATTTTATTTAACTGATCAACAGTGGGACGCCCAATGAACTACTTTATATACCATTTATTAGTTTGTCCATCTCTTTTAATTTGCATGTTATATTTGAAAATCAAAATTTTTAAAAAGTCAAAACAGTTTTTTCCTAGGCCAGTAGGGATATTTTATTGTAGGTTTTATGTCTACTTTTTAATTATAAGAAATAAAATAAATGATAACGTTTTATTTATCTTATTTAAAATATTTTATCATAATTGTTATATTTAAAAAAAGTTTGTTAGTCTGAAAGTATACGTGAGACTACTGTAATACTACCCATTTATTTTATAAGGGACTGTTCAGGCCAGGAGAAATATTTAAAGATTTTTGGTCTCTTGTTATTATTTCTAATTTATTTGTATATATGAACAATCATTCACGTGGAAAGTAAATAATCAAAGAATACAACACATATATTTAGATGATATTTTTTTTTGGTAGTGATTGACAGTGTGTTTTGGATTGTGACTGACAGTGTAAGTGTTTGGTGTTGACTGACAATGTGTGTGTTTTCGATGGTGACTGACAGTTTGCGTGTATTTGGTGTTGACTGATATGGTGTGTGTTTGGCGGTGACTGACTGTGTGCGGTGGTGACTCACTGTTTGCATATGTTTTGTGGTGACTGACATTGTGTTTGATGGTGACTGACAGTGTGTGTTTGATGGTGACTAAATATGTTTATAGGTGACTGACAGTGTGTGTGTTTTGTGGTAAATGACATTGTGTTTGATGGTGACTGACAATGTGTGTTTGATGGTGACTGACAGTGGGTTATTTTTGGTGGTGACTGACAGTGTGTGTTTGTGTTTGGTGGTTACTGACAGTGTGCGTGTGTTTGTTTGGTGGTAACTGACTGTGGGTGCATGTTTGATGGTGACTGAAAGTGTGTGTTTGGTGCTGACTGACAGTTTGTGTGTTCAGTGGTGACTGACATTGTGTTTGATGTTGAATCAAAGTGCGTGTGAGTGATTTTGGAGGTGACTGACGGTGTGTGTGTTCGGTATTGACTGACTATGTTTGATGGCGACTGATAGGGTTTGTGTTTGATGGGGATTGACAGTGTGTGTGTTCGGTGGTGACTGACTATGTTTGGTGGCGACTGACAGTGTGTGTGTTCGGTGGTGACTGACAGTGTATGTGTAATAAATGCTGAATGACAGAGTTGGTGTTTGGTGTTGACTGACTGTGTGTTTGGTGGTGACTAACAGTGTGTGTGTGTGTGTGTGTGTTCGGTGGTGACTGACTGTGTGTTTGGTGATGACTAACAGTGTATGTGTGTTCGGTGGTGACTGACTGTGTATAGTTTTGAATGACAATGTGTGTGTTTTGTTTTGACTGACAGTGTGTTCGGTGGTGACTGACAGTGTGTTTGATGTTGACTGACAGTGTGTGTTTGTGTGTGCTCGGTGGTGACTGACAGTGTGTGTGTTTGATGGCTACTGAAGGTGTATTTATTTGGTGGCGACTGGTAGTGTGTTTGTTTGTTGGTGACTGACAGTGTGTGTGTTCGGTGGTTACTGACAGTGTGTGTGTGTAATAAATGCTGACAGACAGGGTTGGTGTTTGGTGTTGACTGACTTTTTCGGTCACTTCGGTGGTGACTGACTGTTTGGTGGTGACTTACAGTGTTTGTGTGTTCGACGATGACTGACTGTGTGTGTATAGTTTTGACTGACAGTGTGTGTGTGTTTTGTGTCGACTGACAGTGAGTATGTGTTTTAAGGTGACTGACAATGTGTATGTGTGTTCGGTGGTGGCTGAACGTGTGTGTTTGATGTTGACTGACAGCGTGTGTGTTTGATGGCTACTGAAGTTGTATGCATTTGGTGATGGCTGGCAGTATGTGTGTTTGGTATTGACTGACAGTGTGTATGTATTTGATGCTGACTTACAGGGTGTGTGCTCGGTGGTGACTGACAGTGTGTGTGTGTGTTTGATGGTGACTGACAGTATGTGTGTTCGGTGGTGCCTTACGGTGTGTGTGTTTGTTGTTGACTTAGTTTGTTTGGTAGTGAATGACAGTGTGCGTGTGGGGATGACTGACAGTGTGCGTGTGGTGATGACTGACAGTGTGTGTGTTTTGTGGTGACTGACAATGTGTATGTGTGTTTGGTGGTGACTGACAATGTGCATGTATGTTTGGTGGTGACTGACAATGTGTATGTGTTTTTGATGGTGACTGACGCTGTGTTTGTTTGATAGTGACGAACAGTTTGTGTGTGTTCGGTGACGAATGACTGTGTATGTGTGTTCGGTGACGAATGACTGTGTGTGTGTGTTCGGTGTTGACTGACAATGTTTGTGTGTGTTTGATGGTGACTGATGCTGTGTTTGTTTGATAGTGACGCACAGTTTGTGTATGTTCGGTGACGAATGACTGTGTATGTGTGTTCGGTGACGAATGACTGTGTGTATGTGTTCGGTGTTGACTGACAATGTTTGTGTGTGTTTGGTGGTGACTGACAGTGTGTGTATGTGTTCAGTGGTGACTAACTGTGTGTGTTTGGTGGTGACTTACAGTGTGTGTGTTTGTTGATGACTTACTATGTGTGTTCGGGGGTGACTGACAGTGTGTATATGATAGTATATCTGTTCAGCCTTTAAAAAGAGAAAAATACAATATAATCCACCATTACAAATAAATCCTTCTGTAATAATTTCTCAAATAGGACCAACATATTTGGTCGCGTACTGTATTTTACCTTGATCTCATGTTCATTGTTTTAATTTAATCAGTGGTAAGTTTTCATGATTTTGTCAAATTTTACAGGCGAAAACCCAGTTATAATTTAACAAAAGAAATGGAACTATTTGTTACAGAAGGTAAAATATCGAAATTGGAATATTTTAATTGTTTACATCAGTTTCTATGGGCTTTTAAAGTTTGATAAAGGTGCATAATTTGAGGATTTGATGCATCTTACATCCGTGTTTTCACATACTAGTATTTGTAAAACAATATTTTAGGTGCAAATACAGTTGGATGTTGTTTGTATATAAGCATGCATTCCGCCGAAAAAAAAATCTAACAAAGATAACGAATTGACCTTTGAAGCCGTTATTTATTTATTTTTTTAACTTTTTGGGATTCGAGCGTCACTGATGAGTCTTTTGTAGACGAAAAGCGCGTCTGGCGTATATACTAAATTTAGTCCTGGTATCTATGATGAGTTTATTTACAACCACTGGGTCGATGCCACTGCTGGTGGAGATTTATTTTCCCGAGGGTATCACAAGCCCAGTAGTTAGCACTTTTTGTGCTGACATGAATTGTCATGGATATGGTTGTATTTATAAATTTACTGTTTACAAATTTTTGAATTTTTTGAAATACTAAGGCTTTTCTAACTCAGACATAGATCACCTTAGCTATATTTGTCAAATTTTTAGGAATTTTGGTTCTCAATGCTCTCCAACTTCGTACTTTATTTGGCCTTTTTAGCTTTTTTGGATTCGAGAGTCACTGATGAGTTTTTTTATGGACGAAACGAACGTCTGGCGTATATACTATATTTAGTCCTGGTATCTTTGGTGCGTTTATTAACAACCACTTCCATGAGGGTATCATAAGCCCAGTAGTCACGCTTTTTGTGCTGACATGAATTGTTATTGATATGGTTATATTTATAAATTTACTGTTTACAAATTTTTGATATTTTGAAATACTAAGGCTTTTCTACATCAGGCATAGATCACCATAGCTGTATTTGGCAAAACATTTGCGAATTTTGGTTCTCAATGCTCTTCAACTTCGTACTTTATTTGGCCTTTTTAGCTTTTTTGGATCCGAGCGTCACTGATGATGTAGACGAAATGCGCGTCTGTCGTATTTACTAAATTTAGTCCTGGTATCTATGATGAGTTTATTCACAACCACTGGGTCGATGTCACTGCTGGTGGAGATTTATTTCCCAGAGGGTATCACAAGCCAAGTAGTTCGCACTTTTTGTGCTGACATAAATTAAGATAAGATAAGATAAATACGTTTATTGCAATAAGCACAATTATGCTATAAGCACATTTAAATAACAACATTATCTATCATGTGTAAGCAACATGAATTTATGTTAATACATAGGTATAAGAAAATGCAGAGAGTAGTTATAATTAACAATATGAACATTTTGTTGATAAAAAAGACAATTAGATACATAAATATAACTACGTTAATATGAAAGTTCTGAGTTTCCAACTTTCACGCAAAAAACACATCAAATTGTAAATAACAGTTTTTGTTTGAACTTGTAGTAGTGAATACAGTTTGTTGATATTTGGCCATGTATGATAATAGTTTGAGAAGTATTTGAGTCTATACTGTCTATATGCTGGACAAACCATAATAAAATGATATTCATTCTCTATACATTGCATAGTACAACATTTACAAATTCTATCCTCCCTTCGTTGTTTTATGTAACGACCAGTTTCAATATTTAGTTTTAATACACCAAATCTTAATAAAGACAAAATTTTAGCATTGATATTTTTCGATATATATTGTTCCATGTTAAAATCTGTTTTTATCATTTTGTACAATATTAATTTTTCAGAGCTTTCTACAGACTCACGTCAGCTCTGATAAAATTGATCTGAGCTTTCTACAGCTCTGAAAAAATTGATCTAGTTCATTCAAAATATCAAAATTTACATTAATATTCTCTTGTGTATACCATAAATAATTAAATCCCAGTTGAAAAAGTAAATTACGAACATTTGTGGCCCAATTTTCTTTACCATTATTACAGTCAGCAACTAGAACTTGATATATTTCATATACAATATCTGGTTTCTTGTTTATAATATTAACCCAGTATTTCAACAACTTTTGTTTCCTAGTAACATACATAGGTAAATGACCAAGATCGCCAATAATACAACAGACAGGCGTGTTTTGGGGTACTTTTAAAACAAATCCACAAAATCTATTATGTACAGTTTCGATTTCTTTTGCATGATGAAAACCCCATACTTCAGAGGCGTAGTTTAAAATAGACGTAACTAGACTGTCAAACATAGCACATTGCTGTTCTGGTGAAATATAAGTAGATCTTAATGAATTCAACAATGCTGCAAGCGCTCTACTGCCCTGTCCCGCTAGGCGTTTTTGAGTTTGTTGAAATTTGCCGTTGTAATGTAGATGAACTCCAAGGTATACATAGTGATCGACTACTTTTAGTTCCGTATTGTCATAATGCCATGAATGGTTTACTCTTTGCCATCCTTTACGAAAAACTACAACTTCTGTTTTATCCTTATTAACCCCAATTTTCCATTTTGTACAGTAGATGAATAATTTATCTAAAAGAAACTGGAGAGCTTCTGGTGTTTTTCCAAATAGCACAGTATCATCAGCGAATAACAACAAGTATATCAAATATCCATTTAGGCTTATGTAAACACTAGTTCTATTATCATTCATACGTAGATCATCAGCAATGTCATTAATAAAAAATAGTAGATGAATAATTTATCTAAAAGAAACTGGAGAGCTTCTGGTGTTTTTCCAAATAGCACAGTATCATCAGCGAATAACAACAAGTATATCAAATATCCATTTAGGCTTATGTAAACACTAGTTCTATTATCATTCATACGTAGATCATCAGCAATGTCATTAATAAAAAATATGAAAAGCAGAGGAGACAAGGGTTCGCCTTGTTTTACACCAATATTATTGGAAAAAAACATCTGAAAGTAATCCATCACATTTAACGCGAATGTTCACATTTGCATATACTGACTGCACCATGGAAACAAACTTGCTACTAATTCCACTATTGAAAAGCTTATACCAAAGTATGCGACGGTCAACATTGTCAAAAGCCTTGCAGAAGTCCACGAATGCTGAATATAGTTTTTCATGGATATAGTTGTATTTATAAATTTACTGTTTACAAATATTTGATTTTTTTTAAATACTACGGATTTTTACCTCTAACATAGATTTCCATAGCTGTATTTGGCAAAACTTTTACGAATTTTGGTTCTCAATAGCTCTTCAACTTCGTACTTTATTTGGCCTTTTTAGGTTTTTTTTATTCGAGCGTCACTGATGATGTAGACAAAACGCGCATCTGGTGCATACTAGAATTAGTCCTGGTATTTATGATGAGTTTATTTACAACCACTGGGTCGATGCCACTGCTAGTGGAGATTTATTTCCCAGAGGGTATCACACGCCCAGTAGTTGTGCTGACATGAATTGTCATGGATATGGTTGTATTTATAAAGGAGTAGGTTCAGTAAGACCACTTTTTGGCCCCAAAACATAGCAGTTTTACAAAATTGTTTAAATGTAAACTATCAGTTATATTTTGGAAAGTATAATGCCTCTGCTACATAAATTTGGGCTGTTTTTGGCATTACCATACACATATATCTGGTACTTGCATCAGTAAATCATGCTATATTACTGAATCTTCAAAATTTCAGCATTTTAGTTAAATTTACGACGGTTTTTTTTGGCATATTTGAAAGATTTTTGCATATTTAAGCTAGAATCGGAGAGTTTTTAATCAGAGATTCAGTTTAATTCTTTCACAAAAAAAAATGATAGACATTCAAGTGTTTAAAAAAGGTCCAAAATCCTTCGTTAGATGAACTTGTTTGTGGCCAAAAACGGCCCTTACCGGACCTACTCCCTTTCTGTTTACAAATTTTTGAATTTTTTTGAGTTTTTTTGAAATTGTCCTGGTTATGATTATATTTATAAATTGACTGTTTACAAAATTTTTGAATTTTATATAAGGCTTTTCTACCTCAGGTATAGATCACCATAGCTGTATTTGGCAAAATTTGAGGAATTTTGGTTCTCGATGCTCTTAAACTTCGTACTTTATTTGGCCTTTTAAACTTTTTTGGATTCGAGCGTTGCAGATGAGTCTTTTGTAGACGAAACGTTCGTCTGGCGTATATACTAAAAAGTAAATTCACAAAAAGGAAAATCAATTAGGAAAGTCCATAATACATGGCAAAATCAAATAACAAAACGCATCAAAAACGAATGGACAAGAACTGTCATATTCCTGACTTGGTACAGGCATTTTCAAATGTCCTTGTATCTATGATGCGTTTTATTTACAACTATTTCGTCAATGCCACTGCTGGTGGAGATTTCCCGCTGAGGACATCACAAGCCCAGTAGTCAGCACTTTTTGTGCTGACATTAATTGTCATTGATATGGTTATATTTATAAATTGACTGTTTACAAAATTTTGAATTTTTATAAAATACTAAGGCTTTTCTACTACCTCAGGCATAGATCACCATAGCTGTATTTGGCAAAACTTTGAGGAATTTTGGTTCTCATTGCTCTTCAGCTTCGTACTTTATTTGGCCGTTTTGACTTTTTTGGATTCGAGCGTCACTGAGTTTTTTGATAGACGAAACGCGCGTCTGGAGTATATACTAAATTTAGTCCTGGTATCTATGATGAGTTTATTTACAACTATTTGGTCAATGCCACTGCTGGTGGAGATTTTTTCCCCGAGGGTATCACAAGCCCAGTAGTCAGCACTTTTTGTGTTGACTTTAATTGTCATGGATATGGTTATATTTATAAATTTACTGTTTACAAATTTTTGATTTTTTTTTAAATACTAAGGCTTTTCTACCTCAGGCATAGATCACCATAGCTGTATTTGGCAAAACTTTTACGAATTTTGGTTCTCAATGCTCTTCAACTTCGTATTTTATTTGGCCTTTTTAGCTTTTTAGGATCCGAGCGTCACTGATGATGTAGACGAAACGTGCGTCTGGTGTATATACTAAATTTAGTCCTGGTATCTATGATGAGTTTATTCACAACCACTGGGGCGATGCCACTTTTTGTGCTGACATGAATTGTCATGGATATAGTTGTATTTATGAATTTACTGTTTACAAATACTTTTACTCTACATCAGGCATAGATCACCTTAGCTGTAATTGGCAAAACTTTGAGGAATTTTGGTTTCAAATGCTCTTCTATTTCGTTCTTTTTTTGGCCTTTTTAACTTTTTTGGATTCGAGCGTCGCAGATGAGTCTTTTGTAAACGAAACGCGCGTCTGGCGTATATACTAGATATTGGTATTTATGATGAGTCTATTTACAACCATTTGGTCAATGCCACTGCTGGTGGAGATTTTTTCCCAAAGGGTATCACAAGCCCAGTAGTCGGCACTTTTTGTGCTGATTTGAATTGTCCTGGTTATGATTATATTTATAAATTGACTGTTTACAAAATTTTTGAATTTTTATAAAATACTAAGGCTTTTCTACCTCAGGCATAGATCACCATAAGCTGTATTTGGCAAAACTTTTACGAATTTTTGTTCTCAATGCTCTTCAACTTCGTATTTAATTTGGCCTTTTTATTTTTTTTGGATCTGAGCGTCACTGATGATGAAGACGAAGCGCGCGTCTGTCGTATTTACTAAATTTAGTCCTGGTATCTATGATGAGTTTATTCACAACCACTGGGTCGATGCCACTGCTGGTGGATATTTTTTTCCCAGAGGGTAAAAAGCCCAGTAGTTCGCACTTTTTGTGCTGACATGAATTGTCATGGATATGGTTGTATTAATGAATTTACTGTTTACAAATTTTTGATTTTTTGAAATACTAAGGCTTTTTACCTCTAACATAGCTGTATTTGGCAAATTTTTTACGAATTTTGGTTCTCAATGCTCTTCAACTTCGTATTTTATTTGGCCTTTTTAGCTTTTTTTTATTCGAGCGTCACTGATGATGTAGACAAAACGCGCGTCTGGCGTATATACTAGAATTAGTCCTGGTATCTATGATGAGTTTATCAACCACTGGGTCGATGCCACTGCTAGGGAAGATTTATTTCCAAGAGGGTATCACAAGCCCAGTGGGTAGCACTTTTTGTGCTGACATGAATTGTCATGGATATGGTTGTATTAATGAATTTACTGTTTACAAATTTTTTATTTTTTTTTAAAATACTCAGGCATTCTCTTAGCTATATTTGTCCAAACTTTTAGGAATTTTGGTCCTCAATGCTCTTCAATTTCGTGCTTTATTTGGCCTTTTTAATTTTTTTTGATTCGAACGTCGCAGGTGAGTCTTTTGTAGACGAAACGTGCGTCTGGCATTTATACTAAATGTAGTCCTGGTATGTATGATGAGTTTATTAACAACCATTTGGTCGATGCCACTTATGGTGGAGATTTATTTCCCAGAGGGTAATCACAAGTCCAGTAGTCAGCACTTTTTGGGCTGACATGAATTGTCCTGGATATGGCTGTATTTATAAATTTACTGTTTTACTAGTTTTTGAATTTTTTGAAATACCGAGGCTTTTTTTTACCTCAGGCATAGATCACCTTATTTATAATTGCCAAAACATTTAGGAATTTTGGTTCTCAATGCTCTTCAACTTTGTAGTTTTCTGCCTTTTTAACTTTTATGTTTCGAGCGTCGCTAATGCTCCCGATAGTATAGATCTAATAAAAAGTATGTACTTTTGTTGATGAAAAAGTAGTTCTTATTAGCTTAAATTTTATTTTTGATAAGGTTACAGTTTCTGATTTTGATCCCAACAAATCTGATCTTTTTGTGATTTCCGATCAATAAAACAGACATTTTGAAAAAGTTATCTACATGTAACTATGGTGCCTTTTTCGTATTCTTTAGTAAACATTTGTACGTTCTAAAGAATTATCTATATATCGTTCTTTTTATTTATATGCTGGAGACACTGACATATCTTTGAGCTAATGTTTGGAGTACGAGCGCCCTTGACCGCCCTTGGGGACGAAAAAGCGCCCTAGGGAATAAAAAGTGCCTTGGGAAGAAGAAAGAGAAAAACGCCCGGGAAAAGAAAAGGCGCCCGGGAAAAATATATAGATAATATATTGGCATGAAACAACTTTGTAATCGCCACACATTTTTTTTTAATTTTTCTTCCAATGCGTTACAACACAAACCTTTGCGTTTTAATGCAAACTATTTACGTTATAGCGCAAATATCTTGATTTCAATTATTCATTAAGTTTTGTACATATTTCTGTCGGTCATTCATTTTGGATGTGATTTACTAGTTGAAAAATATTGAAACATGAATACAAGGCCAAATCATTATAATAAATATGCATTGGAATAATGTATTTTTCTTAAAAGGATTGATGGTCATTGAAGTATTTTAGATTTGAAATTTTTTGAGACGCATGTTATTTATAATTTGAGCTCATTTTAAATGGAAAAGCACTTTTTCTTCTTGAGACCTGCTGTTTATGTCAGCATTAATTTAGTGCTTTTTAATGTCCTTTTTTTGTCCCCACCATACCTTGATATGAAAACCAAATTATTCGAACTATTCTTCCAATCTTTCCATGAGTATTGTACTTTTTTTACAATTTGGATATAAATTTGATATAACAAATTATTAATTTGATACATGGCATTTTACATATCGTATTTATTATCAGCCCTTTGTTATTATCAGCCCTTTGATATCAGCCCAAGATGGCTATATATAGAACATGCGATATAAAAAATGACATGCGATAACGATATCCGGTTTCGGTGAATCCAACAAGAAGGTTAGAAATTTACAAATTGCTACTATCTATATAAAAGGTCTAACGAATACGCTTATCCCTATTGAAGTTCTTATAGTACCACAGATTGCTTATCCAATACATACTTACGCAAGGAACCAGTCGAGCTTTCAGCATTTAAATGGTTTGAAGTTAGCCCACCCAGCTTTACAGAACGAGGATTTTGAGATATCAGTCTTAGTTGGCGCCGATTATTATTGGGACATAGTTGGAGACAGAATAATTAGAGGTTCCGGACCAACCGCTGTACAAGTCCAAAGTTGGATACTTGCTATCAGGACCTATACAATTGAACACTAACAGTAATAATCAATCAACGTCATCGATTATGAACATTTTGACCCCACACAGACTAGAAGAATGTGAAATACATAAATTTTGGGAAATCGAATCCATAGGAACAGAAACAGACAGCGAAGTGAAAGCGAAAACGGACTTACAAGAAATGACGGCTTACCAAGAGAATAACATTTATTTGAAAGACAATAGGTACATCGCCAAGTTTCCATGGAAACCAGAACATCCGGAGTTGCCTAGCATCGAGATGATCGCCAGAAAGAGAGCATACAACGTGAAAAACCGACTTGCTAAAGAACCAGAGATGCTTAAGATATACGGTAACATTATCAACGACCAAGAAAATCGAGGTTTTATAGAGAAGGTTGAGACCCCGGATGAGACTACTAATCGAGTACACTATATTCCGCACCACCCAGTGAAAAAAGATTCATCGACTACACCGATACGTATAGTATATGATTGCAGTTGTCGTCAAGATTCAGAATCACCCAGCTTAAATGATTGCCTTTCTTCTACACCGCCGCAGCTTAATAAGCTAACAGATATTCTTACAAGATTCCGCTACGGGAAATACGCCTTAACAACTGATATTGAGAAAGCATTCCTCCAGATTGGACTAGACGAACAAGACCGCGATTCCACCCGATTTTTCTGGCTTAGAGATCCAAGCAACCCCAAGAGTGAACTTGGGACTTACAGATTCAAGGTAATTTTATTCGGAGCGACATGTTCGCCATTTATTCTTAACGATACATTATTGAAACGGTTACAAGTGCTACAGCCTGAGATACTTAAGCCCAACGCGCTTATGGAGCCAGTGCCTACTTGTGTAAAGGAATCACTTCTTCTCTCGTAATTGCAAAAAACCGGATCGCTCCGCTCGCCAAAATGACATTACCAAAGCTAGAATTGATGGCTGCAGTAATAGGAGCTCGAATGGCTAAAAACCTCACGAAAACCCTAAAACCACAATGCACAGTACTATGGAGTGACAGTCAGATCGTTCTGCACTGGATTTCGTCTTTAAAATCATTTGGAAAAAAAAATCGATACAAAATTACGACTGGAAATACGTACCAACAGAATCAAATCCAGCCGACCTTCAAACTAGAGGAATATCATCAACGCAATTCAAAGAATCGACTTTGTGGATGCAAGGACCGTCATGGATATCAGATGAGAACAGTTGGCCTACATGGACCCCACAAATTAAACAAGAGACTCTTTTGTTAACGACAACAGATGACAGCGAAAAGACAAAACCGTGTGCTTTAAATGGAATTTCGAAAATAATCGACCTATCAAGATTTTCGTCATTAAAGAAGTTACTACGAGTTACCTGCTACGTGTTTAAATTTGTGAATATATGTAAAAGTAAGCGACCATATAACTTGAGAAAATATGCTAGACACGGAAAAGATATGACGAAAGATGAAATCGACCGCGCAACTCGTACATGGATAACAGATATTCAAAATGTAAAATTCAGTAGTGAAAAGGAGCAACTCGTAAACCCGTCCCGTGACAAGAATCAGAAGGTAATATTCGATGCGCCGGGTGCATACACAATTACGACTCCGCCAAGTTTCCAGTGTAACCACCGAAGAAAAATCAATTTACGGACTTAGTTATATTGAACGCGCACCTGCAGATGTTACATTCTGGTGCTGGACAGACAATTACGCAAATCCGCCAATCATATTGGATACCTTCCATTAGACAATGCGTTAACCACATCGTACAGAAATGTGTGAAGTGCCGAAAAGTGACCGGAAAAGCATTTCCACAGCAAATTTCGCCTCCGCTACCAAAGGATAGAGTCACCGATATGATTCCGTTTACGACAACTGGTGTTGATTACGCTGGAGATAATGTACTTGTTACAAAATCGTATATTTGCCTATTCACATGTGCTTGTATTCGTACCGTACACCTAGAACTAGTTACTGATGTGACAATCGAGTCATTCAAATTAGCGTTTACACGATTCGTTGGTAGGAGAGGAATTCCGAGTACGGTGTATTCCGATAATGCAACCTTTGTTTCCGCCTCACATGACATTCCGAAGGGAATGAACATTCAAATTAATTGGAAATTTATACCGAAAGCAGCACCGTGGTACGGTGGATGGTGGGAGAGACTAGTTGGAATTACGGAAACAACATTGAAAAAAGTGCTCGAAAATCACAAATAAATTCCGACGTGTTACGAACAACTTTGATAGAAATTGAACGTGTAATATTACGTATGTATCGTCCGACATCCGAGATCCAGAGCCGGTTACGCCTTCACATCTGCTACAGGGAAGAACACTATCACAAGAGAACAATTCTGATTTAGAGGACAATAATTTTAACTTAGATTTCACAGAGGCAAACAAACGTTTTAATCAATAAAGTAACTTTGATTGAACACTTTACAAAACGATGGAGAATGGAATACCTCACCGGATTAAGAGAATTTCATCGCGTCGCGGGAGACAAAAGCGCACATGTGAAAATCGGTTCCGTTGTACAAATCATGGACAATTCACCGAGAATGATGTGGAAACTAGCAGTTATAGAAGATTTAATCACCGGAAAAGATGAAGTCGTAAGAGCAGTCAAACTTCGGACATCAAATGGACTGATTACCACGAGACCAATTGTGAAACTGGTGCCATTGGAAATATGAACTTTAATTGTTAAAAGTGTTTTTTCAATCCCCCTTTTAATGAACAAAATGTGAACAGTAATTGCATTTTGCGGCCCCCAGAATGTTGTGAATTAGTTATAGTTACTTTATACTCTTTTATTTGTTTAACATTTTACCGCCATTTACGTTACAAAAGGCCCGCAACGTCGTCACTTGCCAACGTCTCTCTTGTATATTATAGACTAGTAAAGCATACGAAACATTGAAGACGCTTTTGTGTTTACTTATATCGATACGTCCAAAACATATATATTAATCATGTTACGTGTTTCCCATTATAAAAGTTCAAAGAGTAAAGTTCATCGACGTCGGACCCCAGATTAAGGTGGCTCGTGGGTACAAAAATTTTAGCAAAAAATTAAACCTTTATGTTTTCATTACAAATTTTATTTTTTACACTATTAGTTGTTACTTTATGATATGGTACAAAAAACAACCCCAAAAAATGATGTGATTTGGCCCCAGATGACTTTAAAAATTGAAAAAGCTCCAAATTATCTCCCTTTGATGCAAAAATGCCATTTTTAGCTCACCGGGACCGAAGGGCCAAGTGCGCTTTTCCGATCATTTGGCGTCCGGCGTCCGTCGTCTGTCGTCCGTCGTCGTCGTCCTGCGTCCGTCGTCGTTAACTTTTACAAAAATCTTCTCCTCTGAAACTACTGAACCAATTCCAACCAAACTTCATCTGATTGATTCCTAGGGTATCTAGAATAAAGTTTGTGTTTTAATCCCCATTTCATAAAAAAAATCATGGCCGCCATGGCTAAAAATAGAACATAGGGGTAAAATGCAGGTTTTGGCTTATAACTCAAAAACCAAAGCATTTAGAGAAAATATGACAAGGTGTAAATTTGTTTATCATGTCAAGATCTATCTGCCCTGAAATTTGCAGATGAATCAGACAACCCATTGTTGGGTTGCTGCCCCTAAATTGGTAATTTTAAGGAAATTTTACTGTTTTTGGTTATAATCTTGAATATTATTATAGATGGAAATAAACTGTAAAACAGCAATAATTTTCAGCAAAGTAAGATTTACAAATAAGTCAACATGACCAAAATGGAGTAATTGCCCTTTATAGTCAATTTTTAACCATTTTTGTAAATCTTGGTTAACTTTTACAAAAATCTTCTCCTCTAAAACTACTGGGCCAAATTATACCAAACTTGGCCACAATCATCATTGATGTATATAGTTTAAAATTTGTGGTTTTTTTTACCCGGCCAACTAACCAAGATGGCCGCCATGACTAAAAATAGAACATAGGGGTAAAATGCAGTTTTTGGCTTATAACTCGAAAACCAAAGCATTTAGAGCAAATCTGATATTTGGTAAAATTGTTTATTAGGTCCAAATCTATCTGCCCTGAAATTTTCAGATGAATCGGACAACCCATTGTTGGGTTGCTGCCCCTAAATTGGTTATATTTAAGGAAATGTTTCTGTTTTTGGTTATTATCTTGAATATTATTATAGATGGAGATAAACTGTAAACAGCAATAGTGTTCAGCAAAGTAAGTTTTACAAATAAGTCAACATGACCAAAATGGTCAGTTGACCCCTTTAGGAGTTATTGCCCTTTATAGTCAATTTTTAACCATTATTCGTAAATCTTTGTTAACTTTTACAAAAATCTTCTGCTATGAAACTACTGGGCCAAATTTTACCAAATATAGCCAGTATCATTATTAGGCTATCTAGTTTAAAAATTGTGTTTTGTGACCGGGCAAACCTACCAAGAT
This sequence comes from Mytilus trossulus, assembly GCF_036588685.1. Lineage (NCBI taxonomy): Eukaryota > Metazoa > Mollusca > Bivalvia > Mytilida > Mytilidae > Mytilus > Mytilus trossulus. The sequence continues at coordinate 65,464,325 of NC_086386.1, forward strand.
GGCCACTACGGCTAAAAATAGAACATAGGGGTAAAATGCATTTAGCAAATCTGAAAGGGGGAAAAATTTTCATCTGGTCTGAAAATTTTAGATGAATCGGACAACTTGTTGTTATGTTGCTGCCCCATAATTGGTAATTTTAAGGAAATTTTGCTGTTTCGGGTTATTATCCTGAATATTATTATAGATAGAGATAAACTGTAAACAGCAATAATGTACAGCAATTTAAGGCTCAAAAATAAGTCAAAATGACCAAAATGGTCAATTGACCCCCTAAGAAGTTATTGTCCTATATAATCAATTTTTAACAATTTTCATAAAATTTGTAAATTTTTAATAACATTTTCCACTGAAACTACACGGACAAGTTCATTATATATAGAGATAATTGTAAGCAGCAAGAATGTTCAGTAAAGTAAGATGTACAAACGCATCACAATCACATAAACACAATTTTGTCATGAACTGTCTGCTTCCTTTGTTTAATTCACATATACCAAGGTGAGCGACACAGGCTCTTTATAGCCTCTAGTTTTGCCTTAAATTTGAAATAACTTTTTTTACTCATCGGTGACCTACATTTTTTTATTGTTGTTTTCAAATAAGCTGTACATAAACTAAATAATTGTAAAATTTAAGCGATTTCTTATTTTTTTATTTCGATATTTCCTCTTTTTCTCCTATTAGTTCAACAGAAAAAAAGGACATAAACAAAAATGTATGCTTCTTCCAGAGGCAGATTTTAGCTTAAATGAACGGTGACCCCATTTTTTTTATTTCATTTTTCTTTTAAGTATATAATAAAGTTCATTTATGAAAAAATAAAGCTAAATCCTATATTAGAAAAAGCAATCATTTATACCCAGGAACCCCCCCTTAAGTACATTCGATATGAAACATTTTTATCATTTGCTTCAACAAAGAAGAAAATCGTTTTGAAATGGACGAATCGACAAAAAAATCAGCAATATACATAATGAACACTGTTTGAAAAAGTCAATTTTTGTTTGTTTGTTTGTTTGTTTGTTTTTATTATTTTACACAATATACTTTTCAGTATCCTAATAATTGGTTTGTACAATACTTTGTAATGTATTTCAATGAAACGTAGTATTGAGGTGTTAAAATCAGCCCGCTCAGCACCAATTCGAAAAATATGTAATTTGCGTAAATTGTAATGATATTATCAGATATATGTTTTTGTAAATCTACGTATATAAGTTCAATTTTCAATTTTTTATTTCAGATTATCAATTTGATACAACAGATTATAATTATTTGAAATTACAATTTATTAAAAAGGAAATGAGATATGTCAAATGACTTATGCACGGGATTCAGGTCTTTTTGACATTAAGAATATATAAGTGAAACGCTATAACTGAGATAAAGACCTTAATGATTTTTGTATTGCTTATGAGCTTGATGAATTCCTACTTTATATACAACGTTATTTAGGTACTCGTGTGGCATTTTTAATTGAAATTCACAAATATTCAAAATCTCACGCATGTTTCTTTATTTTAAAAAAAATCCAAAGCGTTTACTTTTCTACATTGGCTAGAAGTAAAGAGGATTGAAATCTCACAAACATATTTAACCTCGCCGAATGTTTGCGCGTGTCAGGAGCCTCTGGCCTTTATTTTTTAGTTTCTTGTGTACAATAAAGAAATTATTAAAACGTGCATGAACTAGTATATATTTGTTTAGGGGCAGCTGAGGGACGCCTCCGGGTGCGTGAATTTCTCGCTACATTTGAGACCTGTTGGTGACTTTCTGCTGTTGTTTGTTTTCAAATGGTCGGGTCATTGTCTCTTAGACACATTCCCCAATTTCAAATTTTATGTATGTTGAAATTTGTTTCAGACAAAAAGTGTTGAATTGAAGGATGTTTAATAATTCCTATAAAAGATGTGGTATGAATACCAAAATCGCCATCATGATGCATGTAGGTGTCGGAAGACAAAAAAAAACGTTAACTTATTGTTGTCCCATGTAACAAACAAGATTGGTTTTTTTTCGAGAAATAAGCGAAAATTTAACTCAACTCTTTTGCATGAATGTTCTATGACGTCATAAAATTTGCACAGACATTTTGAAAATACAATATAATGAACAGAAATGTCTTACAAAGTTCGAAAGCATTTCAGTTGAAAAATGAATAAAACTTATTGAATTGAAAGCACTATCGTGTTGTACTAAATATTTAGCAACTATCATTTCAATTCAAACAGCTGCGTTTTAAATGTTTTGCGGAAATGTCCGAAGAAAAATCTTCATGCTTTCACAAAACTTTTAAAGCAAATAAACAAAAAACAAATAAACAAACTGCGTGATAAATGTTTTTTCTGCTTTGAGTACTATTCCAACAGAAAGTAATTTAAAATTGTATTCTATAAATGTCCTGCAAGTTTGTCGTTCGTTTACATGATTTTACGCCACCACCGTAATATGATGCCATGGACGGAAATGAACTGCATTACCGCAAGTTCCTTCCTCGGCTACTGTCTTCTTTTGAAAAATAACCTGAAATAATTCAAATTATACAAGAATGTACTCATTTGAACCATCAAAATAAAAAATAAGAAATCTCCATTATCATATAACTACTTGTATTGCCTCGTTTACCACTAGTTTAAAATAAACGTTATGTGGTTCTCAAATATAATGCAAAACATATGCCTCAACAATCATAATTGACTGATTATAATTTTATTATAAATTGTTTATGAAGTTTTTTTTATCAGTTCAGAAAAAAGCAGTGGTATTAATTAACAAAAGAAAAGATAAAAAAGAAATGATAAAAGCGTAAAATCGCGTAAAAACAAGGAAGTGTGTAACGAATCAAGGCGAGCCGAACAACACAATGAAAAAAATATTAACAAAAGAAGGCAAGAGGAAAAGAGATGAACGAGAGCATGAAAAACATAGGAATATTCAGGACAGAGAAAGGAAGAAACTATATCGCGGTTGATTAAAACAATCAAAAGAAACAAATTTAGACTCAAAAAGCGCGCCGCTGTCATCAAAGATCACAGAAATCGCCAATGATCAATAGAAAATTACAAGTCCCGAAGATAAAATACTAGAAGTAACTTCTACAAATGTTACAATAACAAACAATTATTCAAGAAATAATTACAAAAACATAAACGTTCTAAAAATAAGTAAGCTGAAAATCGGGGCTATACAACAAAAGGTAAGAGTCGAGAGAGAAGCTCTTCTGTTGTACAATCATACATGCTGCGTGGTGTTTTACAAAACGCATATAAAGCTCGTAAATGACTTTTGGATCTCTCCTGGAATGTCTAGGCATACGGGTGACATTAAAAAAATGAGAACTGTCCTGAACAAAATATTTTTTATGCATGATCTAGAAAAAAAAACAAACTGATGTATATTTAAATTTACCCAACTATAAAAATTTGCCAGCGATCATTTGAAAACCCTTTTTCGTGCAACTTATTCATCATTAAGATAAACCAACATGTTGCTGCAGTTACCACATCGAAATTCATGTTTTTTCAAAGTTGCATGGACTTCCGGCCCAAAAAGCTGTAAAACAATCCTGCACTTCAAGAAGAATTTAAAATTCATGAAACATTAACGAGCTTGTCTACGAAACCGTATGTGAAACCTCGAAAAATGTAGATAATCTTAATATTTACAGAGAAATTGTGTGTGAATTGTGGTGTTCATAATTTCGAGTAAACAGAAGGAAAAAAAAAGGATATTTAAACATGTCAACGCAGATCTAAATCCTTGCTTGTGAAAATATTTTAAGTGTTCTCTTATTTTATATAAATTCTGCGTACTTTTCCTTATAACCACTTCTTGGCAATCCGACAAGTTGCGATCCTTATTAGATAACTTGCCTCTTAATCATTGTATTACCGTAAATGATTACTCAGACAGCTACATATACTGAAATCCAAACAGGATTATCGCGCAAGTTCAGTGGATATCACTGTTATTATTGAAGAATGCCAAACGTGACCAGTTCAAAAATCTACATGAAAGAAGCTATTATCAAAAGTTAATTTAATGATGGCTGTAGTGTTTCACTTTTTTGGTATATAGAGTATCCTTCTTTGTACAGGTTTAGAGTAAACGCATTTTAGGGTAGTTCCTATCTTCTTCTTCTTCTTTATGTAAATCCCTCCAGCGTTGGAGCACACACAGCTAGCTGTGTTCCCCTAACGGATAAGTTTTTAAAAATGTTAACATATTCACAAGTGATTCCAAATTGTAATGAAATCCTCCACCAGAACGTTGCACATGATGAGTTTATTTACAGAAATGACATATTATATACACGGATTACCCATTCATTATCCAGGATGTAGATACGGGTTTAGTTAAATAAGATCAATTAACTATTTTGGCTGTTGAATTTACTGGATAGAGTTAATGAATTAAAAGGTCTTCATTCATATGGGAGCCAAGTAGAGCAAGCCAAAATACTATGCATTTAGAAGATGCTACAGATGGTTATTTGCTATCTAATGTTGATATCTCTGTTAATAAGCAATGATATATTTTTGCGTTATAAGAGTTAGTTCTACATTGTACTCAAATTTTAAAGTCTTGCAGTACACACGTTTAGGCTTGTATATATGGTCTATATTATAGTTAAGCAAGCAGATATTAAAGTTCTAAATAGTTATGCATAAACATCACACTAAAGTATTTTAACGACAACTATTTTATTATTTATATCAGATATAGACACAGGGTGGTAAATATTGTCAATAGTGTCTTTATGGGGAGCTGTGATACCTAGGGAAGTGTTATATCTCGGCTGATAGTCTCTTTTTGTGAATTTCATAGCAGTATATTCTGGACATATTTTCAATCTTTCCAAGTAATTCTGGGTTGTTCGCTATAATGTTCAGATTTGCGAAGCTTTGACAGTCTACTATAAGTATACATATTGCCTCACGGTTACTGAAGTGAGTTGTCCATGTTGATTCAGATATAATACTCATTATAAAGTTCTTAATTGGAGTGTATAATGCTATCCTGATGTTCATATACAATGGACAAGTTGTTAGCAAGTGACATAGGTCTTCGTTTTCAGTTCTACAGTTTGGACAAATCGGGTCTACTTCGGCCTGATTAAATCTGTGTCTATGAGCTTGTAATAGATAGGTTCCCGTTAACATGCGGTTTTTTGTAATTGCTTTTCTAATATCTGAAACTGATGAAGAAACTGTATCCCAAACAGGATGTGTGACACCTATTGTTAAGTTCGAAATTGCTAAATTTTGTAGAGTTGATTTTTCTTCACATTCTAGGCGTAGTTTGTTTGTCCAATGACCGTTTATTGCTGATTTTGTCCGTTTTTTCCATTCTATTTTTGAATACTTCTTTTTGCATAATTTCAGAAAGAAAGGTAGATTGTACATCTCTAAAATTTCTGCTGTTTTGGTGAAGAAGCTTGTTGATCTTCCGGACATATATTGACGCATAGCTAGTGATCTAATAGTTTCATTGTCGCTATTGAGAACACCAAGTAAGAGGCTAAGTTGCCTTTGTGAATTTCAGCAATAAGCCTCCCAGAAGTAGGTATACTGATTCACATGCTGTCCTTTTCGGAAGAGACTGAAGTTTTCTCAAGGTATCGAGGTGGAAGCTTGAAAGGAGCGACATTTATTTAGAATTCACATGTAGACACATCCCCTTTCCACAATAGCTCTCAAAATTCGTTTTCAGTTCAATCAAAACAAAATTAGAATAATAGAAGTCCCCCACAGAGTAAGTTTATTTCCCTGCCTGATTATATTTTTATTATGTATTTAGAAGTATGCACAAATAGTGCAAGATATACATTTTTGTGTTTTCAACCCGTAAATAAGGGTTCTATTTTTTGGTTCATACGAACTGAATTTCCAGGCAATACACACTTTGTAAACCTATATAAAAGTATTTTAAATACTTACCTTCATAGACATATATATTTTTTAGGTGTTTTGCATTTATTTTATTACACACACAAAAGTAAAATTCTCTGTCTAGGTTACCAACCATTATCTTTTCTTGCATGTAGTGATAGATAGGCAAACTTACACACTAGGAATTGTTGGTTATGTATATTTACACCTTAGGAATGCTTATATACTAGTTTGTAGTCATGGTTTAGGCCTGCATATATAAGCATGTAACATATTTATAGGCACAGGTTTTATAGGACACTTTGCAAGTGTTTAACTAGGATTTAGATGTGTGAGCTTTTGACTGATTGATTGATTTAAGGTGTGTGTTTTCATTACTGTTAGTGCATGTGTACTTACCTGATACTTACCTAATATGTGTATTTTTGTTAATTATATACAAGGGTGTTTTCATATACTGTTAGTGCATGTGAACTTACCTGATACTTACCTAATTTGTGTATTTTTGTTTATTATGCTAAGACATATTGTAATAGGAACATTTTATTAGTTTCAGCTTTCTACCTTCCCCTGGGAAGTATGTATTGTATGGAAATAAAGAACATTTATAGATGATGATTAGGATTGCATATATAGTTAGAGATTTTTTTAACTTTTGTAATGTTAATTTACAGAAACCAATATCGACCGGCGCAAAATTCATCGGAAAACACGAACAATTTGAAAAGCAGCTGTCAAACAGGGAACATAAAAAATTTAGGACATACCTTTTGTTCTGTGAAAAGTTTTTCAAATCTGCATTTCCTGTTGACCAAGACACACTCAGGATAATGTATGTTTTTTTGTCAGATAACTTTAAGAATTGTGAATCTTTTAGAAACTACTTATCAGGTCTTAAAACTTGGGCCATTCTTTAAAATTTTGATACTGAGGAATTTAATTTAATTCGCCGTCGCTCAGGCTAACCTTTCACAAGTATAAAATTACCATTTGTGCCATATCCATATCATTTGAACAGCATGTTTGAAGTCCTAGATATAAAAAGTGTACAGGATGCTGTGATGAGAGCTGTTTTCATGATAAGCTTTTATGCTATGTTTAGAAATCACAATTCGTTAACAATTCAAGGACAACGTTTAACCATAAGGAGCAACTATTTAACAAGTGGTGATATTCAAATTACTGAGGAAGGATTAATTATCGATATACTGTGGTCAAAAACACGAAAATATTCATCAGATTCCTCTAAAAAGAATTTTATGTTCTATATGCTTATTCTAGAATGGTAACAATTGCCTTCGCTACCAGGAAAATCTGCTTTTGGTCTAAGTAAAAGTAAAGGAAAGATTTGGGCCTTTTCAAAGTCAGACAAAGACAAAATCCTCCACAAACTATTAGTGCGTTACGAATGAATACTGACCTCTTTCATAAACACCAATTCAACATAGAAAACCGTAGTTTTAAGAGTTAATTCAGGGAAATTTTTAGTACTAAATAAATAAACTGAAATGATTCTATATTTTGTTTGTACGACCGGAGAACGGAAATCACAGGTTTTAAAAATGGCAATTTCTCCACTTGTTATGACCTCGGATAAATATTTTTTTTAATGTTATAGATTGGTTGAAAACCTATAACTAATTAGTATTATTTATGTAAGGCGATAGCAATACCACGCAATGATCGAAGGTGTCATACTCTGTAAAGATGAATATTTAAACCTTAATAGCTTCAAATAACTATGTCAACAAATTCGCTTTCATTTATATCACCTTCTTTCAACAACTGGTTTAATAAAATTGAGTAAAATTGCATCACTTATTTTTTTGGCATACCATAGAAATAATCAAGAAACATGCATTTCAAAGCACTTTGTGTTTACAACAGTTTTTCATTCGTCAGGTAAAAATTTTATTGACCGACGTTGTTTTGTTATCATCCCATAGACATCATTGAGTCAATTGACCTCGACGTTATCAACAATTTTTCTTGGTTTCTACGGTTTAAAATGGAATTTAAAATGAAATTATAAGAAATGACTAATATGATATCTGTCTATTCGAAAATAAATAACCCCTACTTGCTTTACACAGTGTGCACCACATTTTTTTATTTTATTTCTTACATAGCCAGAAAAAATATTTTAGTCATTCTAAATAACATTAACAATTTTTCATATAAGCCGCATTGTTAACAATTTGACGTCGGGGTTATAAATTGAAAACCAAGATTTCATCTAGATAGTTTTTAATTGAGATTTTGATGTTTTTAATTGAGATTTTGATGTCTCAAATCATTGGTGAACTATTATATCGCAAATCGCGTCAACATTGTCTTGGTTCAATTTGTCTATTATTTCATTCCTTTTAAATAGTAGTAAATTCGTGAAAAGGAATGTTTCAAAGAAATAGGATACAAAAAACTAGAAAATGAAGCAGTTGCATATTTTGAACCATATTTTGAACTGAATGTGTCTGATAACGGCGATAATATATATTGAAGCATGATACTTTCAACGCGAACATTTCAACTTTTTTTTTGATATATTTCACAAATAGCCTGGATTGAGAAAAATCCGGGAATTACTTCATGTCACATCTTTTGAAAACTATCCAACTCATTATTTTAACTTGATTAAAACTTTTCAGAATTTAAAATAAGACACGCTTACGATTGTGTAATAGGTAAATTTATAATTGGAACTTTCATCAATCCCCTTAACACATATGTATACTAGTTCAGTGATAATGGACACTATACTATAAAACTCCCAATTATACACAAGAAACTAAAATTAAAAAGCATACAAGACTAACATAGGCCAGAGGCTCCTGACTTGGGACAGTATCTTTAAGATCATCAAAACCATTAATACGTAAAACTATTCAAAAACAATTTGTTGAATAATAATATTTAATATCTGTCATTATTACAAGTATTATTTGGTACATATGAAAGAATTAAGCAACAAAACTATAGAAAATTTAGATTTGATAAATCTAGCGTATATTACTGTTTTTCATGTTACAATAATGCAATTTAACCGTAGCCTCAATAATTATTGTTACATTCATAATTAATCGGTTCCTTATCCCACTTTGTATTCCGGCAATTAGTCTCCAATGTTACAATAATATTTTTATTATTGTTACATTTCCATGTAACTGTAGCCAGTGCCAACTTTTAAAAGATGTAATATGTCCGCTATTTTGGGCATTTTCCTTTTAACTTTTTTTTAACTTCTCATATCATGCTACTCGCACGCGGAGTTGCCGAAATTAACATGAAATTGATTAAGTTTAAAACCAAAAAATTCAGAAATATTATTGAAAACATGATCATCTCCAAAACTGTATGTATATTTACCGGGCTGAATATACGTTCACTATTCACTATTCAAAATTCATGAATAGTGAACTGTGTTTTTTTGCACTATTCACTATTCAAGTTTGTGAAATTGAATAAATTTAGTATCAACTTGTATATGTAAAAATGAGAAGAAAAAAAACCCGATATGGTATGCTTGCCAATGAGACAACTCTTGACACAGATATTTAAAACAGCAACTCACCGTGCACAAGTCCCTACAGCATAGTCAGCTATGAAAGGCCCCGAAATGACAATGTAAAACAATTCAAACGAGAAAACTAACGGCATTATTATTTTATCAAAAGAATGAACAAAAAACAAGTATGTAATACACCAAGAAACGACATTCACTTGGGACAGGCACATACACACGGAATGTGGCGGAGTTAAACATGATAGCAGATCCCAACCCCAAACTAACCTAGGATAGTGGTATAACAGTACCCCATAAGAACCAACTATAATAAAAGTACTGAATTACTGAACATCGGTCACAAGCACCTGTCTCCATCTCTACGCATGAAAGGTTAATGTACAAAGAAATATTTATTTTGTACGATAAGTTTGTGCGTAAATGATGAACAAACAACCACAACGTAATAACTATTATATTGTAGCAGATACTTCTTAATCTCTTTTATATATGTATTTCTCTGATTGTAGTAATACAAATCAGAATACTCTGCCCAGACGATAAGGAATGTTATGATGCACTCGATAATGTCTCCGAAATTATAGATCGGTTACCAGTCAAAAACAAAAGATACAATGTACGCAAGTAGAATTCCTACTGTAGCAATGCATCGGAATGCCCTCATGGTTATCGCGATGTAAAAATCAGTTGTAAAAGGCTTCACTCATCAGAATCAAGATAGATATAAGGATAAATACATACAACAAAAACACAGAGTGAACGTAGCCGGGTACTTGTACATCCCAACAATAAAAAGACACTCAGTGCAGATCTGGGTGTGTTCGGTACTCAATTACTGACAGCTAGTTCAAAACAAATAACAACTAATAAAAAATGCACCTCAGACTAAATTATCAAGCATAGCATATCCAACATAGTTAAGAACAGAGAGAGAAAAATGCCAAGATACAGGAATCATCAGAGTGTAGAAAAGATCAATGGAATTTATTTTACTATCCAATATATATTATTCAAAGAAAAAATGACAGGCCAAATTCGTAACCTTTTAGAATAAGATCGTTAAGTTGATTTGTTAAGTGTAATGTATGTAATGAATTGCTATAGGAATTCGATTAGAATACGAGGTTTGTGTAAAATATAGTATTAAGGTATTAAGTTTTGACCCCTCGTATCCCCTAATTACAGGTATATCCTATATATCCTAAGAAAGGTAATAGAAGGAGTAACAAACCCTATATAGTTAATATGTGGCACAGATGCGATTTAAGGGGTTACAAGTGACCGAAAACGGCCGAACCTAAGAAAAAATACACCACAAATTACGTTACGATCGAGTTTTGAACCCCCGTATCCCCTTATTACAGGTACATCCTATATATCCTAAGAAAGGTAATAGAAGGGGGAACAAAACCTATATAGTGAATATGTGGCACAGATGCGATTTAAGGGGTAACAAGTGACCGAAAAGCGAAATCGGCCGAACCTAAGAAAAAATACACCACAAATTACGTTACGATCGAGTTTTGACCCCTCGTATCCCCTAATTACAGGTATATCCTATATATCCTAAGAAAGGTAATAGAAGGAGTAACAAACCCTATATAGTTAATATGTGGCACAGATGCGATTTAAGGGGTTACAAGTGACCGAAAACGGCCGAACCTAAGAAAAAATACACCACAAATTACGTTACGATCGAGTTTTGAACCCCCGTATCCCCTTATTACAGGTATATCCTATATATCCTAAGAAAGGTAATAGAAGGGGGAACAAAACCTATATAGTGAATATGTGGCACAGATGCGATTTAAGGGGTAACAAGTGACCGAAAAGCGAAATCGGCCGAACCTAAGAAAAAATACACCACAAATTACGTTACGATCGAGTTTTGACCCCTCGTATCCCCTAATTACAGGTATATCCTATATATCCTAAGAAAGGTAATAGAAGGAGTAACAAACCCTATATAGTTAATATGTGGCACAGATGCGATTTAAGGGGTTACAAGTGACCGAAAACGGCCGAACCTAAGAAAAAATACACCACAAATTACGTTACGATCGAGTTTTGAACCCCCGTATCCCCTTATTACAGGTATATCCTATATATCCTAAGAAAGGTAATAGAAAGGGGAACAAAACCTATATGGTGAATATGTGGCACAGATGCGATTTAAGGGGTAACAAGTGACCGAAAAGCGAAATCGGCCGAACCTAAGAAAAAATACACCACAAATTACGTTACGATCGAGTTTTGACCCCTCGTATCCCCTAATTACAGGTATATCCTGTATATCCTAAGAAAGGTAATAGAAGGAGTAACAAACCCTATATAGTTAATATGTGGCACAGATGCGATTTAAGGGGTTACAAGTGACCGAAAACGGCCGAACCTAAGAAAAAATACACCACAAATTACGTTACGATCGACTTTTGAATCCCCGTATCCCCTTATTACAGGTATATCCTATATATCCTAAGAAAGGTAATAGAAGGGGGAACAAAACCTATATAGTGAATATGTGGCACAGATGCGATTTAAGGGGTAACAAGTGACCGAAAAGCGAAATCGGCCGAACCTAAGAAAAAATACACCACAAATTACGTTACGATCGAGTTTTGACCCCTCGTATCCCCTAATAACAGGTATATCCTATATATCCTAAGAAAGGTAATAGAAGGAGTAACAAACCCTATATAGTTAATATGTGGCACAGATGCGATTTAAGGGGTTACAAGTGACCGAAAACGGCCGAACCTAAGAAAAAATACACCACAAATTACGTTACGATCGAGTTTTGAACCCCCGTATCCCCTTATTACAGGTATATCCTATATATCCTAAGAAAGGTAATAGAAGGGGGAACAAAACCTATATAGTGAATATGTGGCACAGATGCGATTTAAGGGATAACAAGTGACCGAAAAGCGAAATCGGCCGAACCTAAGAAAAAATACACCACAAATTACGTTACGATCGAGTTTTGACCCCTCGTATCCCCTAATTACAGGTATATCCTATATATCCTAAGAAAGGTAATAGAAGGAGTAACAAACCCTATATAGTTAATATGTGGCACAGATGCGATTTAAGGGGTTACAAGTGACCGAAAACGGCCGAACCTAAGAAAAAATACACCACAAATTACGTTACGATCGAGTTTTGAACCCCCGTATCCCCTTATTACAGGTATATCCTATATATCCTAAGAAAGGTAATAGAAGGGGGAACAAAACCTATATAGTGAATATGTGGCACAGATGCGATTTAAGGGGTAACAAGTGACCGAAAAGCGAAATCGGCCGAACCTAAGAAAAAATACACCACAAATTACGTTACGATCGAGTTTTGACCCCTCGTATCCCCTAATTACAGGTATATCCTGTATATCCTAAGAAAGGTAATAGAAGGAGTAACAAACCCTATATAGTTAATATGTGGCACAGATGCGATTTAAGGGGTTACAAGTGACCGAAAACGGCCGAACCTAAGAAAAAATACACCACAAATTACGTTACGATCGAGTTTTGAATCCCCGTATCCCCTTATTACAGGTATATCCTATATATCCTAAGAAAGGTAATAGAAGGGGGAACAAAACCTATATAGTGAATATGTGGCACAGATGCGATTTAAGGGGTAACAAGTGACCGAAAAGCGAAATCGGCCGAACCTAAGAAAAAATACACCACAAATTACGTTACGATCGAGTTTTGACCCCTCGTATCCCCTAATTACAGGTATATCCTATATATCCTAAGAAAGGTAATAGAAGGAGTAACAAACCCTATATAGTTAATATGTGGCACAGATGCGATTTAAGGGGTTACAAGTGACCGAAAACGGCCGAACCTAAGAAAAAATACACCACAAATTACGTTACGATCGAGTTTTGAACCCCCGTATCCCCTTATTACAGGTATATCCTATATATCCTAAGAAAGGTAATAGAAGGGGGAACAAAACCTATATAGTGAATATGTGGCACAGATGCGATTTAAGGGGTAACAAGTGACCGAAAAGCGAAATCGGCCGAACCTAAGAAAAAATACACCACAAATTACGTTACGATCGAGTTTTGACCCCTCGTATCCCCTAATTACAGGTATATCCTATATATCCTAAGAAAGGTAATAGAAGGAGTAACAAACCCTATATAGTTAATATGTGGCACAGATGCGATTTAAGGGGTTACAAGTGACCGAAAACGGCCGAACCTAAGAAAAAATACACCACAAATTACGTTACGATCGAGTTTTGAACCCCCGTATCCCCTTATTACAGGTATATCCTATATATCCTAAGAAAGGTAATAGAAGGGGGAACAAAACCTATATAGTGAATATGTGGCACAGATGCGATTTAAGGGGTAACAAGTGACCGAAAAGCGAAATCGGCCGAACCTAAGAAAAAATACACCACAAATTACGTTACGATCGAGTTTTGACCCCTCGTATCCCCTAATTACAGGTATATCCTATATATCCTAAGAAAGGTAATAGAAGGAGTAACAAACCCTATATAGTTAATATGTGGCACAGATGCGATTTAAGGGGTTACAAGTGACCGAAAACGGCCGAACCTAAGAAAAAATACACCACAAATTACGTTACGATCGAGTTTTGAACCCCCGTATCCCCTTATTACAGGTATATCCTATATATCCTAAGAAAGGTAATAGAAGGGGGAACAAAACCTATATAGTGAATATGTGGCACAGATGCGATTTAAGGGGTAACAAGTGACCGAAAAGCGAAATCGGCCGAACCTAAGAAAAAATACACCACAAATTACGTTACGATCGAGTTTTGACCCCTCGTATCCCCTAATTACAGGTATATCCTATATATCCTAAGAAAGGTAATAGAAGGAGTAACAAACCCTATATAGTTAATATGTGGCACAGATGCGATTTAAGGGGTTACAAGTGACCGAAAACGGCCGAACCTAAGAAAAAATACACCACAAATTACGTTACGATCGAGTTTTGAACCCCCGTATCCCCTTATTACAGGTATATCCTATATATCCTAAGAAAGGTAATAGAAGGGGGAACAAAACCTATATAGTGAATATGTGGCACAGATGCGATTTAAGGGGTAACAAGTGACCGAAAAGCGAAATCGGCCGAACCTAAGAAAAAATACACCACAAATTACGTTACGATCGAGTTTTGACCCCTCGTATCCCCTAATTACAGGTATATCCTGTATATCCTAAGAAAGGTAATAGAAGGAGTAACAAACCCTATATAGTTAATATGTGGCACAGATGCGATTTAAGGGGTTACAAGTGACCGAAAACGGCCGAACCTAAGAAAAAATACACCACAAATTACGTTACGATCGAGTTTTGAATCCCCGTATCCCCTTATTACAGGTATATCCTATATATCCTAAGAAAGGTAATAGAAGGGGGAACAAAACCTATATAGTGAATATGTGGCACAGATGCGATTTAAGGGGTAACAAGTGACCGAAAAGCGAAATCGGCCGAACCTAAGAAAAAATACACCACAAATTACGTTACGATCGAGTTTTGACCCCTCGTATCCCCTAATTACAGGTATATCCTATATATCCTAAGAAAGGTAATAGAAGGAGTAACAAACCCTATATAGTTAATATGTGGCACAGATGCGATTTAAGGGGTTACAAGTGACCGAAAACGGCCGAACCTAAGAAAAAATACACCACAAATTACGTTACGATCGAGTTTTGAACCCCCGTATCCCCTTATTACAGGTATATCCTATATATCCTAAGAAAGGTAATAGAAGGGGGAACAAAACCTATATAGTGAATATGTGGCACAGATGCGATTTAAGGGGTAACAAGTGACCGAAAAGCGAAATCGGCCGAACCTAAGAAAAAATACACCACAAATTACGTTACGATCGAGTTTTGACCCCTCGTATCCCCTAATTACAGGTATATCCTATATATCCTAAGAAAGGTAATAGAAGGAGTAACAAACCCTATATAGTTAATATGTGGCACAGATGCGATTTAAGGGGTTACAAGTGACCGAAAACGGCCGAACCTAAGAAAAAATACACCACAAATTACGTTAAGATCGAGTTTTGAACCCCCGTATCCCCTTATTACAGGTATATCCTATATATCCTAAGAAAGGTAATAGAAGGGGGAACAAAACCTATATAGTGAATATGTGGCACAGATGCGATTTAAGGGGTAACAAGTGACCGAAAAGCGAAATCGGCCGAACCTAAGAAAAAATACACCACAAATTACGTTACGATCGAGTTTTGACCCCTCGTATCCCCTAATTACAGGTATATCCTATATATCCTAAGAAAGGTAATAGAAGGAGTAACAAACCCTATATAGTTAATATGTGGCACAGATGCGATTTAAGGGGTTACAAGTGACCGAAAACGGCCGAACCTAAGAAAAAATACACCACAAATTACGTTACGATCGAGTTTTGACCCCTCGTATCCCCTAATTACAGGTATATCCTATATATCCTAAGAAAGGTAATAGAAGGAGTAACAAACCCTATATAGTTAATATGTGGCACAGATGCGATTTAAGGGGTTACAAGTGACCGAAAACGGCCGAACCTAAGAAAAAATACACCACAAATTACGTTACGATCGAGTTTTGACCCCTCGTATCCCCTAATTACAGGTATATCCTATATATCCTAAGAAAGGTAATAGAAGGAGTAACAAACCCTATATAGTTAATATGTGGCACAGATGCGATTTAAGGGGTTACAAGTGACCGAAAACGGCCGAACCTAAGAAAAAATACACCACAAATTACGTTACGATCGAGTTTTGAACCCCCGTATCCCCTTATTACAGGTATATCCTATATATCCTAAGAAAGGTAATAGAAGGGGGAACAAAACCTATATAGTGAATATGTGGCACAGATGCGATTTAAGGGGTAACAAGTGACCGAAAAGCGAAATCGGCCGAACCTAAGAAAAAATACACCACAAATTACGTTACGATCGAGTTTTGACCCCTCGTATCCCCTAATTACAGGTATATCCTATATATCCTAAGAAAGGTAATAGAAGGAGTAACAAACCCTATATAGTTAATATGTGGCACAGATGCGATTTAAGGGGTTACAAGTGACCGAAAACGGCCGAACCTAAGAAAAAATACACCACAAATTACGTTACGATCGAGTTTTGAACCCCCGTATCCCCTTATTACAGGTATATCCTATATATCCTAAGAAAGGTAATAGAAGGGGGAACAAAACCTATATAGTGAATATGTGGCACAGATGCGATTTAAGGGGTAACAAGTGACCGAAAAGCGAAATCGGCCGAACCTAAGAAAAAATACACCACAAATTACGTTACGATCGAGTTTTGACCCCTCGTATCCCCTAATTACAGGTATATCCTAAGAAAGGTAATAGAAGGAGTAACAAACCCTATATAGTTAATATGTGGCACAGATGCGATTTAAGGGGTTACAAGTGACCGAAAACGGCCGAACCTAAGAAAAAATACACCACAAATTACGTTACGATCGAGTTTTAACCCCTCGTATCCCCTAATTACAGGTATATCCTATATATCCTAAGAAAGGTAATAGAAGGAGTAACAAACCCTATATAGTTAATATGTGGCACAGATGCGATTTAAGGGGTAACAAGTGACCGAAAAGCGAAATCTGCCGAACCTAAGAAAAAATACACCACAAATTACGTTACGATCGAGTTTTGACCCCTCGTATCCCCTAATTACAGGTATATCCTAAGAAAGGTAATAGAAGGAGTAACAAACCCTATATAGTTAATATGTGGCACAGATGCGATTTAAGGGGTTACAAGTGACCGAAAACGGCCGAACCTAAGAAAAAATACACCACAAATTACGTTACGATCGAGTTTTGACCCCTCGTATCCCCTAATTACAGGTATATCCTATATATCCTAAGAAAGGTAATAGAAGGAGTAACAAACCCTATATAGTTAATATGTGGCACAGATGCGATTTAAGGGGTTACAAGTGACCGAAAACGGCCGAACCTAAGAAAAAATACACCACAAATTACGTTACGATCGAGTTTTGAACCCCCGTATCCCCTTATTACAGGTATATCCTATATATCCTAAGAAAGGTAATAGAAGGGGGAACAAAACTTATATAGTGAATATGTGGCACAGATGCGATTTAAGGGGTAACAAGTGACCGAAAAGCGAAATCGGCCGAACCTAAGAAAAAATACACCACAAATTACGTTACGATCGAGTTTTGACCCCTCGTATCCCCTAATTACAGGTATATCCTATATATCCTAAGAAAGGTAATAGAAGGAGTAACAAACCCTATATAGTTAATATGTGGCACAGATGCGATTTAAGGGGTTACAAGTGACCGAAAACGGCCGAACCTAAGAAAAAATACACCACAAATTACGTTACGATCGAGTTTTGAACCCCCGTATCCCCTTATTACAGGTATATCCTATATATCCTAAGAAAGGTAATAGAAGGGGGAACAAAACCTATATAGTGAATATGTGGCACAGATGCGATTTAAGGGGTAACAAGTGACCGAAAAGCGAAATCGGCCGAACCTAAGAAAAAATACACCACAAATTACGTTACGATCGAGTTTTGACCCCTCGTATCCCCTAATTACAGGTATATCCTATATATCCTAAGAAAGGTAATAGAAGGAGTAACAAACCCTATATAGTTAATATGTGGCACAGATGCGATTTAAGGGGTTACAAGTGACCGAAAACGGCCGAACCTAAGAAAAAATACACCACAAATTACGTTACGATCGAGTTTTGAACCCCCGTATCCCCTTATTACAGGTATATCCTATATATCCTAAGAAAGGTAATAGAAGGGGGAACAAAACCTATATAGTGAATATGTGGCACAGATGCGATTTAAGGGGTAACAAGTGACCGAAAAGCGAAATCGGCCGAACCTAAGAAAAAATACACCACAAATTACGTTACGATCGAGTTTTGACCCCTCGTATCCCCTAATTACAGGTATATCCTATATATCCGAAGAAAGGTAATAGAAGGAGTAACAAACCCTATATAGTTAATATGTGGCACAGATGCGATTTAAGGGGTTACAAGTGACAGAAAACGGCCGAACCTAAGGAAAAATACACCACAAATTACGTTACGATCGAGTTTTGAACCCCCGTATCCCCTTATTACAGGTATATCCTATATATCCTAAGAAAGGTAATAGAAGGGGGAACAAAACCTATATAGTGAATATGTGGCACAGATGCGATTTAAGGGGTAACAAGTGACCGAAAAGCGAAATCGGCCGAACCTAAGAAAAAATACACCACAAATTACGTTACGATCGAGTTTTGACCCCTCGTATCCCCTAATTACAGGTATATCCTATATATCATAAGAAAGGTAATAGAAGGAGTAACAAACCCTATATAGTTAATATGTGGCACAGATGCGATTTAAGGGGTTACAAGTGACCGAAAACGGCCGAACCTAAGAAAAAATACACCATAAATTACGTTACGATCGAGTTTTGAACCCCCGTATCCCCTTATTACAGGTATATCCTATATATCCTAAGACATGTAATAGAAGGGGGAACAAAACCTATATAGTGAATATGTGGCACAGATGCGATTTAAGGGGTAACAAGTGACCGAAAAGCGAAATCGGCCGAACCTAAGAAAAAATACACCACAAATTACGTTACGATCGAGTTTTAACCCCTCGTATCCCCTAATTACAGGTATATCCTATATATCCTAAGAAAGGTAATAGAAGGAGTAACAAACCCTATATAGTTAATATGTGGCACAGATGCGATTTAAGGGGTAACAAGTGACCGAAAAGCGAAATCGGCCGAACCTAAGAAAAAATACACCACAAATTACGTTACGATCGAGTTTTGACCCCTCGTATCCCCTAATTACAGGTATATCCTAAGAAAGGTAATAGAAGGAGTAACAAACCCTATATAGTTAATATGTGGCACAGATGCGATTTAAGGGGTTACAAGTGACCGAAAACGGCCGAACCTAAGAAAAAATACACCACAAATTACGTTACGATCGAGTTTTGACCCCTCGTATCCCCTAATTACAGGTATATCCTATATATCCTAAGAAAGGTAATAGAAGGAGTAACAAACCCTATATAGTTAATATGTGGCACAGATGCGATTTAAGGGGTTACAAGTGACCGAAAACGGCCGAACCTAAGAAAAAATACACCACAAATTACGTTACGATCGAGTTTTGAACCCCCGTATCCCCTTATTACAGGTATATCCTATATATCCTAAGAAAGATAATAGAAGGGGGAACAAAACTTATATAGTGAATATGTGGCACAGATGCGATTTAAGGGGTAACAAGTGACCGAAAAGCGAAATCGGCCGAACCTAAGAAAAAATACACCACAAATTACGTTACGATCGAGTTTTGACCCCTCGTATCCCCTAATTACAGGTATATCCTATATATCCTAAGAAAGGTAATAGAAGGAGTAACAAACCCTATATAGTTAATATGTGGCACAGATGCGATTTAAGGGGTTACAAGTGACCGAAAACGGCCGAACCTAAGAAAAAATACACCACAAATTACGTTACGATCGAGTTTTGAACCCCCGTATCCCCTTATTACAGGTATATCCTATATATCCTAAGAAAGGTAATAGAAGGGGGAACAAAACCTATATAGTGAATATGTGGCACAGATGCGATTTAAGGGGTAACAAGTGACCGAAAAGCGAAATCGGCCGAACCTAAGAAAAAATACACCACAAATTACGTTACGATCGAGTTTTGACCCCTCGTATCCCCTAATTACAGGTATATCCTATATATCCTAAGAAAGGTAATAGAAGGAGTAACAAACCCTATATAGTTAATATGTGGCACAGATGCGATTTAAGGGGTTACAAGTGACCGAAAACGGCCGAACCTAAGAAAAAATACACCACAAATTACGTTACGATCGAGTTTTGAACCCCCGTATCCCCTTATTACAGATATATCCTATATATCCTAAGAAAGGTAATAGAAGGGGGAACAAAACCTATATAGTGAATATGTGGCACAGATGCGATTTAAGGGGTAACAAGTGACCGAAAAGCGAAATCGGCCGAACCTAAGAAAAAATACACCACAAATTACGTTACGATCGAGTTTTGACCCCTCGTATCCCCTTATTACAGGTATATCCTATATATCCGAAGAAAGGTAATAGAAGGAGTAACAAACCCTATATAGTTAATATGTGGCACAGATGCGATTTAAGGGGTTACAAGTGACCGAAAACGGCCGAACCTAAGAAAAAATACACCACAAATTACGTTACGATCGAGTTTTGAACCCCCGTATCCCCTTATTACAGGTATATCCTATATATCCTAAGAAAGGTAATAGAAGGGGGAACAAAACCTATATAGTGAATATGTGGCACAGATGCGATTTAAGGGGTAACAAGTGACCGAAAAGCGAAATCGGCCGAACCTAAGAAAAAATACACCACAAATTACGTTACGATCGAGTTTTGACCCCTCGTATCCCCTAATTACAGGTATATCCTATATATCATAAGAAAGGTAATAGAAGGAGTAACAAACCCTATATAGTTAATATGTGGCACAGATGCGATTTAAGGGGTTACAAGTGACCGAAAACGGCCGAACCTAAGAAAAAATACACCACAAATTACGTTACGATCGAGTTTTGAACCCCCGTATCCCCTTATTACAGGTATATCCTATATATCCTAAGACATGTAATAGAAGGGGGAACAAAACCTATATAGTGAATATGTGGCACAGATGCGATTTAAGGGGTAACAAGTGACCGAAAAGCGAAATCGGCCGAACCTAAGAAAAAATACACCACAAATTACGTTACGATCGAGTTTTGACCCCTCGTATCCCCTAATTACAGGTATATCCTATATATCCTAAGAAAGGTTATAGAAGGAGTAACAAACCCTATATAGTTAATATGTGGCACAGATGCGATTTAAGGGGTTACAAGTGACCGAAAACGGCCGAACCTAAGAAAAAATACACCACAAATTACGTTACGATCGAGTTTTGAACCCCCGTATCCCCTTATTACAGGTATATCCTATATATCATAAGAAAGGTAATAGAAGGGGGAACAAAACCTATATAGTGAATATGTGGCACAGATGCGATTTAAGGGGTAACTAGTGACCGAAAAGCGAAATCGGCCGAACCTAAGAAAAAATACACCACAAATTACGTTACGATCGAGTTTTGATCCCTCGTATCCCCTAATTACAGGTATATCCTATATATCCTAAGAAAGGTAATAGAAGGGGGAACAAAACCTATATAGTGAATATGTGGCACAGATGCGATTTAAGGGGTAACAAGTGACCGAAAAGCGAAATCGGCCGAACCTAAGAAAAAATACACCACAAATTACGTTACGATCGAGTTTTGACCCCTCGTATCCCCTAATTACAGGTATATCCTATATATCCTAAGAAAGGTAATAGAAGGAGTAACAAACCCTATATAGTTAATATGTGGCACAGATGCGATTTAAGGGGTTACAAGTGACCGAAAACGGCCGAACCTAAGACAAAATACACCACAAATTACGTTACGATCGAGTTTTGAACCCCCGTATCCCCTTATTACAGGTATATCCTATATATCATAAGAAAGGTAATAGAAGGGGGAACAAAACCTATATAGTGAATATGTGGCACAGATGCGATTTAAGGGGTAACAAGTGACCGAAAAGCGAAATCGGCCGAACCTAAGAAAAAATACACCACAAATTACGTTACGATCGAGTTTTGATCCCTCGTATCCCCTAATTACAGGTATATCCTATATATCCTAAGAAAGGTAAAAGAAGAGGGAACAAAACCTATATAGTGAATATGTGGCACAGATGCGATTTAAGGGGTAACAAGTGACCAAAAAGCGAAATCGGCCGAACCTAAGAAAAAATACACCACAAATTACGTTACGATCGAGTTTTGACCCCTCGTATCCCCTAATTACAGGTATATCCTATATATCCTAAGAAAGGTAATAGAAGGAGTAACAAACCCTATATAGTTAATATGTGGCACAGATGCGATTTAAGGGGTTACAAGTGACCGAAAACGGCCGAACCTAAGAAAAAATACACCACAAATTACGTTACGATCGAGTTTTGAACCCCCGTATCCCCTTATTACAGGTATATCCTATATATCCTAAGAAAGGTAATAGAAGGGGGAACAAAACCTATATAGTGAATATGTGGCACAGATGCGATTTAAGGGGTAACAAGTGACCGAAAAGCGAAATCGGCCGAACCTAAGAAAAAATACACCACAAATTACGTTACGATCGAGTTTTGACCCCTCGTATCCCCTAATTACAGGTATATCCTATATATCCTAAGAAAGGTAATAGAAGGAGTAACAAACCCTATATAGTTAATATGTGGCACAGATGCGATTTAAGGGGTTACAAGTGACCGAAAACGGCTGAACCTAAGAAAAAATACACCACAAGTTACGTTACGATCGAGTTTTGACCCCTCGTATCCCCTAATTACAGGTATATCCTATATATCCTAAGAAAGGTAATAGAAGGGGGGACAAAACCTATATAGTGAATATGTGGCACAGATGCGATTTAAGGGATAACAAGTGACCGAAAAGCGAAATCGGCCGAACCTAAGAAAAAATACACCACAAATTACGTTACGATCGAGTTTTGACCCCTCGTATCCCCTAATTACAGGTATATCCTATATATCCTAAGAAAGGTTATAGAAGGAGTAACAAACCCTATATAGTTAATATGTGGCACAGATGCGATTTAAGGGGTTACAAGTGACCGAAAACGGCCGAACCTAAGAAAAAATACACCACAAATTACGTTACGATCGAGTTTTGAACCCCCGTATCCCCTTATTACAGGTATATCCTATATATCCTAAGAAAGGTAATAGAAGGGGGAACAAAACCTATATAGTGAATATGTGGCACAGATGCGATTTAAGGGGTAACAAGTGACCGAAAAGCGAAATCGGCCGAACCTAAGAAAAAATACACCACAAATTACGTTACGATCGAGTTTTGACCCCTCGTATCCCCTAATTACAGGTATATCCTATATATCCTAAGAAAGGTAATAGAAGGAGTAACAAACCCTATATAGTTAATATGTGGCACAGATGCGATTTAAGGGGTTACAAGTGACCGAAAACGGCTGAACCTAAGAAAAAATACACCACAAATTACGTTACGATCGAGTTTTGAACCCCCGTATCCCCTTATTACAGGTATATCCTATATATCCTAAGAAAGGTAATAGAAGGGGGAACAAAACCTATATAGTGAATATGTGGCACAGATGCGATTTAAGGGGTAACAAGTGACCGAAAAGCGAAATCGGCCGAACCTAAGAAAAAATACACCACAAATTACGTTACGATCGAGTTTTGACCCCTCGTATCCCCTAATTACAGGTATATCCTATATATCCTAAGAAAGGTAATAGAAGGAGTAACAAACCCTATATAGTTAATATGTGGCACAGATGCGATTTAAGGGGTTACAAGTGACCGAAAACGGCCGAACCTAAGAAAAAATACACCACAAATTACGTTACGATCGAGTTTTGAACCCCCGTATCCCCTTATTACAGGTATATCCTATATATCCTAAGAAAGGTAATAGAAGGGGGAACAAAACCTATATAGTGAATATGTGGCACAGATGCGATTTAAGGGGTAACAAGTGACCGAAAAGCGAAATCGGCCGAACCTAAGAAAAAATACACCACAAATTACGTTACGATCGAGTTTTGACCCCTCGTATCCCCTAATTACAGGTATATCCTATATATCCTAAGAAAGGTAATAGAAGGAGTAACAAACCCTATATAGTTAATATGTGGCACAGATGCGATTTAAGGGGTTACAAGTGACCGAAAACGGCCGAACCTAAGAAAAAATACACCACAAATTACGTTACGATCGAGTTTTGAACCCCCGTATCCCCTTATTACAGGTATATCCTATATATCCTAAGAAAGGTAATAGAAGGGGGAACAAAACCTATATAGTGAATATGTGGCACAGATGCGATTTAAGGGGTAACAAGTGACCGAAAAGCGAAATCGGCCGAACCTAAGAAAAAATACACAACAAATTACGTTACGATCGAGTTTTGACCCCTCGTATCCCCTAATTACAGGTATATCCTATATATCCTAAGAAAGGTAATAGAAGGAGTAACAAACCCTATATAGTTAATATGTGGCACAGATGCGATTTAAGGGGTTACAAGTGACCGAAAACGGCCGAACCTAAGAAAAAATACACCACAAATTACGTTACGATCGAGTTTTGAACCCCCGTATCCCCTTATTACAGGTATATCCTATATATCCTAAGAAAGGTAATAGAAGGGGGAACAAAACCTATATAGTGAATATGTGGCACAGATGCGATTTAAGGGGTAACAAGTGACCGAAAAGCGAAATCGGCCGAACCTAAGAAAAAATACACCACAAATTACGTTACGATCGAGTTTTGACCCCTCGTATCCCCTAATTACAGGTATATCCTATATATCCTAAGAAAGGTAATAGAAGGAGTAACAAACCCTATATAGTTAATATGTGGCACAGATGCGATTTAAGGGGTTACAAGTGACCGAAAACGGCCGAACCTAAGAAAAAATACACCACAAATTACGTTACGATCGAGTTTTGAACCCCCGTATCCCCTTATTACAGGTATATCCTATATATCCTAAGAAAGGTAATAGAAGGGGGAACAAAACCTATATAGTGAATATGTGGCACAGATGCGATTTAAGGGGTAACAAGTGACCGAAAAGCGAAATCGGCCGAACCTAAGAAAAAATACACCACAAATTACGTTACGATCGAGTTTTGACCCCTCGTATCCCCTAATTACAGATATATCCTATATATCCTAAGAAAGGTAATAGAAGGAGTAACAAACCCTATATAGTTAATATGTGGCACAGATGCGATTTAAGGGGTTACAAGTGACCGAAAACGGCCGAACCTAAGAAAAAATACACCACAAATTACGTTACGATCGAGTTTTGAACCCCCGTATCCCCTTATTACAGATATATCCTATATATCCTAAGAAAGGTAATAGAAGGGGGAACAAAACCTATATAGTGAATATGTGGCACAGATGCGATTTAAGGGGTAACAAGTGACCGAAAAGCGAAATCGGCCGAACCTAAGAAAAAATACACCACAAATTACGTTACGATCGAGTTTTGACCCCTCGTATCCCCTAATTACAGGTATATCCTATATATCCTAAGAAAGGTAATAGAAGGAGTAACAAACCCTATATAGTTAATATGTGGCACAGATGCGATTTAAGGGGTTACAAGTGACCGAAAACGGCCGAACCTAAGAAAAAATACACCACAAATTACGTTACGATCGAGTTTTGAACCCCCGTATCCCCTTATTACAGGTATATCCTATATATCCTAAGAAAGGTAATAGAAGGGTGAACAAAACCTATATAGTGAATATGTGGCACAGGTGCGATTTAAGGGGTAACAAGTGACCGAAAAGCGAAATCGGCCGAACCTAAGAAAAAATACACCACAAATTACGTTACGATCGAGTTTTGACCCCTCGTATCCCCTAATTACAGGTATATCCTATATATCATAAGAAAGGTAATAGAAGGAGTAACAAACCCTATATAGTTAATATGTGGCACAGATGCGATTTAAGGGGTTACAAGTGACCGAAAACGGCCGAACCTAAGAAAAAATACACCACAAATTACGTTACGATCGAGTTTTGAACCCCCGTATCCCCTTATTACAGGTATATCCTATATATCCTAAGAAAGGTAATAGAAGGGGGAACAAAACCTATATAGTGAATATGTGGCACAGATGCGATTTAAGGGGTAACAAGTGACCGAAAAGAGAAATCGGCCGAACCTAAGAAAAAATACACCACAAATTACGTTACGATCGAGTTTTGACCCCTCGTATCCCCTAATTACAGGTATATCCTATATATCCTAAGAAAGGTAATAGAAGGAGTAACAAACCCTATATAGTTAATATGTGGCACAGATGCGATTTAAGGGGTTACAAGTGACCGAAAACGGCCGAACCTAAGAAAAAATACACCACAAATTACGTTACGATCGAGTTTTGAACCCCCGTATCCCCTTATTACAGGTATATCCTATATATCCTAAGAAAGGTAATAGAAGGGGGAACAAAACCTATATAGTGAATATGTGGCACAGATGCGATTTAAGGGGTAACAAGTGACCGAAAAGCGAAATCGGCCGAACCTAAGAAAAAATACACCACAAATTACGTTACGATCGAGTTTTGACCCCTCGTATCCCCTAATTACAGGTATATCCTATATATCCTAAGAAAGGTAATAGAAGGAGTAACAAACCCTATATAGTTAATATGTGGCAAAGATGCGATTTAAGGGGTTACAAGTGACCGAAAACGGCCGAACCTAAGAAAAAATACACCACAAATTACGTTACGATCGAGTTTTGAACCCCCGTATCCCCTTATTACAGGTATATCCTATATATCCTAAGAAAGGTAATAGAAGGGGGAACAAAACATATATAGTGAATATGTGGCACAGATGCGATTTAAGGGGTAACAAGTGACCGAAAAGCGAAATCGGCCGAACCTAAGAAAAAATACACCACAAATTACGTTACGATCGAGTTTTGACCCCTCGTATCCCCTAATTACAGATATATCCTAAGAAAGGTAATAGAAGGAGTAACAAACCCTATATAGTTAATATGTGGCACAGATGCGATTTAAGGGGTTACAAGTGACCGAAAACGGCCGAACCTAAGAAAAAATACACCACAAATTACGTTACGATCGAGTTTTGAACCCCCGTATCCCCTTATTACAGGTATATCCTATATATCCTAAGAAAGGTAATAGAAGGGGGAACAAAACCTATATAGTGAATATGTGGCACAGATGCGATTTAAGGGGTAACAAGTGACCGAAAAGCGAAATCGGCCGAACCTAAGAAAAAATACACCACAAATTACGTTACGATCGAGTTTTGACCCCTCGTATCCCCTAATTACAGGTATATCCTATATATCCTAAGAAAGGTAATAGAAGGAGTAACAAACCCTATATAGTTTATATGTGGCACAGATGCGATTTAAGGGGTTACAAGTGACCGAAAACGGCCGAACCTAAGAAAAAATACACCACAAATTACGTTACGATCGAGTTTTGAACCCCCGTATCCCCTTATTACAGGTATATCCTATATATCCTAAGAAAGGTAATAGAAGGGGGAACAAAACCTATATAGTGAATATGTGGCACAGATGCGATTTAAGGGGTAACAAGTGACCGAAAAGCGAAATCGGCCGAACCTAAGAAAAAATACACCACAAATTACGTTACGATCGAGTTTTGACCCCTCGTATCCCCTAATTACAGGTATATCCTATATATCCCAAGAAAGGTAATAGAAGGAGTAACAAACCCTATATAGTTAATATGTGGCACAGATGCGATTTAAGGGGTTACAAGTGACAGAAAACGGCCGAACCTAAGAAAAAATACACCACAAATTACGTTACGATCGAGTTTTGAACCCCCGTATCCCCTTATTACAGGTATATCCTATATATCCTAAGAAAGGTAATAGAAGGAGTAACAAACCCTATATAGTTAATATGTGGCACAGATGCGATTTAAGGGGTTACAAGTGACCGAAAACGGCCGAACCTAAGAAAAAATACACCACAAATTACGTTACGATCGAGTTTTGAACCCCCGTATCCCCTTATTACAGGTATATCCTATATATCCTAAGAAAGGTAATAGAAGGGGGAACAAAACCTATATAGTGAATATGTGGCACAGATGCGATTTAAGGGGTAACAAGTGACCGAAAAGCGAAATCGGCCGAACCTAAGAAAAAATACACCACAAATTACGTTACGATCGAGTTTTGACCCCTCGTATCCCCTAATTACAGATATATCCTATATATCCTAAGAAAGGTAATAGAAGGAGTAACAAACCCTATATAGTTAATATGTGGCACAGATGCGATTTAAGGGGTTACAAGTGACCGAAAACGGCCGAACCTAAGAAAAAATACACCACAAATTACGTTACGATCGAGTTTTGAACCCCCGTATCCCCTTATTACAGGTATATCCTATATATCCTAAGAAAGGTAATAGAAGGGGGAACAAAACCTATATAGTGAATATGTGGCACAGATGCGATTTAAGGGGTAACAAGTGACCGAAAAGCGAAATCGGCCGAACCTAAGAAAAAATACACCACAAATTACGTTACGATCGAGTTTTGACCCCTCGTATCCCCTAATTACAGGTATATCCTATATATCCTAGGAAAGGTAATAGAAGGAGTAACAAACCCTATATAGTTAATATGTGGCACAGATGCGATTTAAGGGGTTACAAGTGACCGAAAACGGCCGAACCTAAGAAAAAATACACCACAAATTACGTTACGATCGAGTTTTGAACCCCCGTATCCCCTTATTACAGGTATATTCTATATATCCTAAGAAAGGTAATAGAAGGGGGAACAAAATCCCCTAATTACAGGTATATCCTATATATCCTAAGAAAGGTAATAGAAGGAGTAACAAACCCTATATAGTTAATATGTGGCAAAGATGCGATTTAAGGGGTTACAAGTGACCGAAAACGGTCGAACCTAAGAAAAAATACACCACAAATTACGTTACGATCGAGTTTTGAACCCCCGTATCCCCTAATTACAGGTATATCCTATATATCCTAAGAAATGTAATAGAAGGAGTAACATGCCCTATATAGTTAATATGTGGCACAGATGCGATTTAAGGGGTAACAAGTGACCGAAAAGCGAAATCGGCCGAACCTAAGAAAAAATACACCACAAATTACGTTACGATCGAGTTTTGACCCCTCGTATCCCCTAATTACAGGTATATCCTATATATCCTAAGAAAGGTAATAGAAGGAGTAACAAACCCTATATAGTTAATATGTGGCTCAGATGCGATTTAAGGGGTTACAAGTGACCGAAAACGGCCGAACCTAAGAAAAAATACACCACAAATTACGTTACGATCGAGTTTTGAACCCCCGTATCCCCTTATTACAGGTATATCCTATATATCCTAAGAAAGGTAATAGAAGGGGGAACAAAACCTATATAGTGAATATGTGGCACAGATGCGATTTAAGGGGTAACAAGTGACCGAAAAGCGAAATCGGCCGAACCTAAGAAAAAATACACCACAAATTACGTTACGATCGAGTTTTGACCCCTCGTATCCCCTAATTACAGGTATATCCTATATATCCTAAGAAAGGTAATAGAAGGAGTAACAAACCCTATATAGTTAATATGTGGCTCAGATGCGATTTAAGGGGTTACAAGTGACCGAAAACGGCCGAACCTAAGAAAAAATACACCACAAATTACGTTACGATCGAGTTTTGAACCCCCGTATCCCCTAATTACAGGTATATCCTATATATCCTAAGAAAGGTAATAGAAGGGGGAACAAAACCTATATAGTGAATATGTGGCACAGATGCGATTTAAGGGATAACAAGTGACCGAAAACAGTCGAACCTAAGAAAAAATACACCGCAAATTACGTTACGATCGAGTTTTGAACCCCCGTATCCCCTAATTACAGGTAAATCCTATATACCCTAAGAAAGGTAATAGAAGGGGGAACAAAACCTATATAGTGAATATGTGGCACAGATGCGATTTAAGGGGTAACAAGTGACCGAAAAGCGAAATCGGCCGAACCTAAGAAAAAATACACCACAAATTACGTTACGATCGAGTTTTGAACCCCCGTATCCCCTAATTACAGGTATATCCTATATATCCTAAGAAAGGTAATAGAAGGGGGAACAAAACCTATATAGTGAATATGTGGCACAGATGCGATTTAAGGGATAACAAGTGACCGAAAACGGTCGAACCTAAGAAAAAATACACCACAAATTACGTTACGATCGAGTTTTGAACCCCCGTATCCCCTAATTACAGGTAAATCCTATATACCCTAAGAAAGGTAATAGAAGGGGGAACAAAACCTTTATAGTGAATATGTGGCACAGATGCGATTTAAGGGGTAACAAGTGACCGAAAAGCGAAATCGGCCGAACCTAAGAAAAAATACACCACAAATTACGTTACGATCGAGTTTTGACCCCTCGTATCCCCTAATTACAGGTATATCCTATATATCCTAAGAAAGGTAATAGAAGGAGTAACAAACCCTATATAGTTAATATGTGGCACAGATGCGATTTAAGGGGTTACAAGTGACCGAAAACGGCCGAACCTAAGAAAAAATACACCACAAATTACGTTACGATCGAGTTTTGAACCCCCGTATCCCCTAATTACAGGTATATCCTATATATCCTAAAAAAGGTAATAGAAGGGGGAACAAAACCTATATAGTGAATATGTGGCACAGATGCGATTTAAGGGGTAACAAGTGACCGAAAAGCGAAATCGGCCGAACCTAAGAAAAAATACACCACAAATTACGTTACGATCGAGTTTTGACCCCTCGTATCCCCTAATTACATGTATATCCTATATATCGTAAGAAAGGTAATAGAAGGAGTAACAAACCCTATATAGTTAATATGTGGCACAGGTGCGATTTAAGGGGTTACAAGTGACCGAAAACGGTCGAACCTAAGAAAAAATACACCACAAATTACGTTACGATCGAGTTTTGAACCCCCGTATCCCCTAATTACAGGTATATCCTATATATCATAAGAAAGGTAATAGAAGGGGGAACAAAACCTATATAGTGAATATGTGGCACAGATGCGATTTAAGGGGTAACAAGTGACCGAAAAGCGAAATCGGCCGAACCTAAGAAAAAATACACCACAAATTACGTTACGATCGAGTTTTGAACCCCCGTATCCCCTAATTACAGGTATATCCTATATATCCTAAGAAAGGTAATAGAAGGGGGAACGAAACCTATATAGTGAATATGTGGCACAGATGCGATTTAATGGGTAACAAGTGACCGAAAAGCGAAATCGGCCGAACCTAAGAAAAAATACACCACAAATTACGTTACGATCGAGTTTTGACCCCTCGTATCCCCTAATTACAGGTATATCCTATATATCCTAAGAAAGGTAATAGAAGGAGTAACAAACCCTATATAGTTAATATGTGGCACAGATGCGATTTAAGGGGTTACAAGTGACCAAAAACGGCCGAACCTAATAAAAAATACACCTCAAATTACGTTACCATCGAGTTTTCAACCCCCGTATCCCCTTATTACAGGTATATCCTATATATCCTAAGAAAGGTAATAGAAGGGGGAACAAAACCTTTATAGTGAATATGTGGCACAGATGCAATTTAAGGGGTAACAAGTCACCGAAAAGCGAAATCGGCCGAACCTAAGAAAAAATACACCACAAATTACGTTACGATCGAGTTTTGACCCCTCGTATCCCCTAATTACAGGTATATCCTATATATCCTAAGAAAGGTAATAGAAGGGGGAACAAAACCTATATAGTGAATATGTGGCACAGATGCGATTTAAGGGGTAACAAGTGACCGAAAAGCGAAATCGGCCGAACCTAAGAAAAAATACACCACAAATTACGTTACGATCGAGTTTTGACCCCTCGTATCCCCTAATTACAGGTATATCCTATATATTCTAAGAAAGGTAATAGAAGGAGTAACAAACCCTATATAGTTAATATGTGGCACAGATGCGATTTAAGGGGTTACAAGTGACCGAAAACGGTCGAACCTAAGAAAAACACACCACAAATTACGTTACGATCGAGTTTTGAACCCCCGTATCCCCTAATTACAGGTATATCCTATATATCCTAAGAAAGGTAATAGAAGGGGGAACAAAACCTATATAGTGAATATGTGGCACAGATGCGATTTAAGGGGTAACAAGTGACCGAAAAGCGAAATCGGCCGAACCTAAGAAAAAATACACCACAAATTACGTTACGATCGAGTTTTGACCCCTCGTATCCCCTAATTACAGGTATATCCTAAGAAAGGTAATAGAAGGAGTAACAAACCCTATATAGTTAATATGTGGCAAAGATGCGATTTAAGGGGTTACAAGTGACCGAAAACGGTCGAACCTAAGAAAAAATACACCACAAATTACGTTACGATCGAGTTTTGAACCCCCGTATCCCCTAATTACAGGTATATCCTATATATCCTAAGAAAGGTAATAGAAGGGGGAACAAAACCTATATAGTGAATATGTGGCACAGATGCGATTTAAGGGGTAACAAGTGACCGAAAAGCGAAATCGGCCGAACCTAAGAAAAAATACACCACAAATTACGTTACGATCGAGTTTTGACCCCTCGTATCCCCTAATTACAGGTATATCCTATGTATCCTAAGAAAGGTAATAGAAGGAGTAACAAACCCTATATAGTTAATATGTGGCACAGATGCGATTTAAGGGGTTACAAGTGACCGAAAACGGCCGAACCTAAGAAAAAATACACCACAAATTACGTTACGATCGAGTTTTGAACCCCTATATCCCCTTATTACAGGTATATCCTATATATCCTAAGAAAGGTATTAGAAGGGGGAACAAAACCTATATAGTGAATATGTGGCACAGATGCGATTTAAGGGGTAACAAGTGACCGAAAATTGAAATCGGCCGAACCTAAGAAAAAATACACCACAAATTACGTTACGATCGAGTTTTGACCCCTCGTATCCCCTAATTACAGGTATATCCTATATATCCTAAGAAAGGTAATAGAAGGGGGAACAAAACCTATATAGTGAATATGTGGCACAGATGCGATTTAAGGGGTAACAAGTGACCGAAAAGCGAAATCGGCCGAACCTAAGAAAAAATACACCACAAATTACGTTACGATCGAGTTTTGACCCCTCGTATCCCCTAATTACAGGTATATCCTATATATCCTTAGAAAGGTAATAGAAGGAGTAACAAACCCTATATAGTTAATATGTGGCACAGATGCGATTTAAGGGGTTACAAGTGACCGAAAACGGTCGAACCTAAGAAAAAATACACCACAAATTACGTTACGATCGAGTTTTGAACCCCCGTATCCCCTAATTACAGGTATATCCTATATATCCTAAGAAAGGTAATAGAAGGGGGAACAAAACCTATATAGTGAATATGTGGCACAGATGCGATTTAAGGGGTAACAAGTGACCGAAAAGCGAAATCGGCCGAACCTAAGAAAAAATACACCACAAATTACGTTACGATCGAGTTTTGACCCCTCGTATCCCCTAATTACAGGTATGTCCTATATATCCTAAGAAAGGTAATAGAAGGGGGAACAAAACCTATATAGTGAATATGTGGCACAGATGCGATTTAAGGGATAACAAGTGACCGAAAAGCGAAATCGGCCGAACCTAAGAAAAAATACACCACAAATTACGTAACGATCCAGTTTTGACCCCTCGTATCCCCTAATTACAGGTATATCCTATATATCCTAAGAAAGGTAATAGAAGGAGTAACAAACCCTATATAGTTAATATGTGGCACAGATGCGATTTAAGGGGTTACAAGTGACCGAAAACGGTCGAACCTAAGAAAAAATACACCACAAATTACGTTACGATCGAGTTTTGAACCCACGTATTCCCTAATTACAGGTATATCCTATATATCCTAAGAAGGGTAATAGAAGGGGGAACAAAACCTATATAGTGAATATGTGGCACAGATGCGATTTAAGGGGTAACAAGTGACCGAAAAGCGAAATCGGCCGAACCTAAGAAAAAATACAAAACAAATTACGTTACGATCGAGTTTTGACCCCTCGTATCCCCTAATTACAGGTATATCCTATATATCCTAAGAAAGGTAATAGAAGGAGTAACAAACCCTATATAGTTAATATGTGGCACAGATGCGATTTAAGGGGTTACAAGTGACCGAAAACGGTCGAACCTAAGAAAAAATTCCACAAATTACGTTACGATCGAGTTTTGAACCCCCGTATCCCCTAATTACAGGTATATCCTATATATCCTAAGAAAGGTTATAGAAGGAGTAACAAACCCTATATAGTTAATATGTGGCACAGATGCGATTTAAGGGGTTACAAATGACCGAAAACGGTCGAACCTAAGAAAAAATACACCACAAATTACGTTACGATCGAGTTTTGAACCCCCGTATCCCCTAATTACAGGTATATCCTATATATCCTAAGAAAGGTAATAGAAGGAGTAACAAACCCTATATAGTTAATATGTGGCACAGATGCGATTTAAGGGGTTACAAGTGACCGAAAACGGTCGAACCGTAGAAAAAATACACCACAAATTACGTTACGATCGAGTTTTGAACCCCCGTATCCCCTAATTACAGGTATATCCTATATATCTTAAGAAAGGTAATAGAAGGGGGAACAAAACCTATATAGTGAATATGTGGCACAGATGCGATTTAAGGGGTAACAAGTGACCGAAAAGCGAAATCGACCGAACCTAAGAAAAAATACACCACAAATTACGTTACGATCGAGTTTTGACCCCTCGTATCCCCTAATTACAGGTATATCCTATATATCCTAAGAAAGGTAATAGAAGGAGTAACAAACCCTATATAGTTAATATGTGGCAAAGATGCGATTTAAGGGGTTACAAGTGACCGAAAACGGTCGAACCTAAGAAAAAATACACCACAAATTACGTTACGATCGAGTTTTGAACCCCCGTATCCCCTAATTACAGGTATATCCTATATATCATAAGAAAGGTAATAGAAGGAGTAACAAACCCTATATAGTTAATATGTGGCACAGATGCGATTTAAGGGGTAACAAGTGACCGAAAAGCGAAATCGGCCGAACCTAAGAAAAAATACACCACAAATTACGTTACGATCGAGTTTTGACCCCTCGTATCCCCTAATTACAGGTATATCCTATGTATCCTAAGAAAGGTAATAGAAGGAGTAACAAACCCTATATAGTTAATATGTGGCACAGATGCGATTTAAGGGGTTACAAGTGACCGAAAACGGCCGAACCTAAGAAAAAATACACCACAAATTACGTTACGATCGAGTTTTGAACCCCCGTATCCCCTTATTACAGGTATATCCTATATATCCTAAGAAAGGATTTTAGAAGGGGGAACAAAACCTATATAGTGAATATGTGGCACAGATGCGATTTAAGGGGTAACAAGTGACCGAAAATCGAAATCGGCCGAACCTAAGAAAAAATACACCACAAATTACGTTACGATCGAGTTTTGACCCCTCGTATCCCCTAATTACAGGTATATCCTATATATCCTAAGAAAGGTAATAGAAGGGGGAACAAAACCTATATAGTGAATATGTGGCACAGATGCGATTTAAGGGGTAACAAGTGACCGAAAAGCGAAATCGGCCGAACCTAAGAAAAAATACACCACAAATTACGTTACGATCGAGTTTTGACCCCTCGTATCCCCTAATTACAGGTATATCCTATATATCCTAAGAAAGGTAATAGAAGGAGTAACAAACCATATATAGTTAATATGTGGCACAGATGCGATTTAAGGGGTTACAAGTGACCGAAAACGGTCGATCCTAAAAAAAAATACACTACAAATTACGTTACGATCGAGTTTTGAACCCCCGTAACCCCTAATTACAGGTATATCCTATATATCCTAAGAAAGGTAATAGAAGGGGGAACAAAACCTATATAGTGAATATGTGGCACAGATGCGATTTAAGGGGTAACAAGTGACCGAAAAGCGAAATCGGGCGAACCTAAGAAAAAATACACCACAAATTACGTTACGATCGAGTTTTGACCCCTCGTATCCCCTAATTACAGGTATGTCCTATATATCCTAAGAAAGGTAATAGAAGGGGGAACAAAACCTATATAGTGAATATGTGGCACAGATGCGATTTAAGGGATAACAAGTGACCGAAAAGCGAAATCGGCCGAACCTAAGAAAAAATACACCACAAATTACGTTACGATCCAGTTTTGACCCCTCGTATCCCCTAATTACAGGTATATCCTATATATCCTAAGAAAGGTTATAGAAGGAATAACAAACCCTATATAGTTAATATATGGCACAGATGCGATTTAAGGGGTTACAAGTGACCGAAAACGGCCGAACCTAAGAAAAAATACACCACAAATTACGTTACGATCGAGTTTTGAACCCCCGTATCCCCTAATTACAGGTATATCCTATATATCCTAAGAAAGGTAATAGAAGGGGGAACAAAACCTATATAGTGAATATGTGGCACAAATGCGATTTAAGGGGTAACATGTGACCGAAAAGCGAAATCGGCCGAACCTAAGAAAAAATACACCACAAACTACGTTACGATCGAGTTTTGACCCCTCGTATCCCCTATAGAGCTAATTACAGGTATATCCTATATATCATAAGAAAGGTAATAGAAGGGGGAACAAAACCTATATAGTGAATATGTGGCACAGATGCGATTTAAGGGGTAACAAGTGACCGAAATGCGAAATCGGCCGAACCTAAGAAAAAATACACCACAAATTACGTTACGATCGAGTTTTGACCCCTCGTATCCCCTAATTACAGGTATATCCTATATATCCTAAGAAAGGTAATAGAAGGAGTAACAAACCCTATATAGTTAATATGTGGCACAGATGCGATTTAAGGGGTTACAAGTGACCGAAAACGGTCGAACCTAAGAAAAAATACACCACAAATTACGTTACGATCGAGTTTTGAACCCCCGTATCCCCTAATTACAGGTATATCCTATATATCCTAAGAAAGGTAATAGAAGGGGGAACAAAACCTATATAGTGAATATGTGGCACAGATGCGATTTAAGGGGTTACAAGTGACCGAAAAGCGAAATCGGCCGAACTTAGAAAAAATACACCACAAATTACGTTACGATCGAGTTTTGACCCCTCGTATCCCCTAATTACAGGTATATCCTATATATCCTAAGAAAGGTAATAGAAGGAGTAACAAACCCTATATAGTTAATATGTGGCACAGATGCGATTTAAGGGGTTACAAGTGACCGAAAACGGTCGAACCTAAGAAAAATTACACCACAAATTACGTTACGATCGAGTTTTGAACCCCCGTATCCCCTAATTACAGGTATATCCTATATATCCTAAGAAAGGTAATAGAAGGGGGAACAAAACCTATATAGTGAATATGTGGCACAGATGCGATTTAAGGGGTAACAAGTGACCGAAAAGCGAAATCGGCCGAACCTAAGAAAAAATACACCACAAATTACGTTACGATCGAGTTTTGACCCCTCGTATCCCCTAATTACAGGTATATCCTATATATCCTAAGAAAGGTAATAGAAGGAGTAACAAACCCTATATAGTTAATATGTGGCACAGATGCGATTTAAGGGGTTACAAGTGACCGAAAACGGCCGAACCTAAGAAAAAATACACCACAAATTACGTTACGATCGAGTTTTGAACCCCCGTATCCCCTTATTACAGGTATATCCTATATATCCTAAGAAAGGTAATAAAAGGGGGAACAAAACCTATATAGTGAATATGTGGCACAGATGCGATTGAAGGGGTAACAAGTGACCGAAAAGCGAAATCGGCCGAACCTAAGAAAAAATACACCACAAATTACGTTACGATCGAGTTTTGACCCCTCGTATCCCCTAATTACAGGTATATCCTATATATCCTAAGAAAGGTAATAGAAGGGGGAACAAAACCTATTTAGTGAATATGTGGCACAGATGCGATTTAAGGGGTAACAAGTGACCGAAAAGCGAAATCGGCCGAACCTAAGAAAAAATACACCACAAATTACGTTACGATCGAGTTTTGACCCCTCGTATCCCCTAATTACAGGTATATCCTATATATCCTAAGAAAGGTAATAGAAGGAGTAACAAACCCTATATAGTTAATATGTGGCACAGATGCGATTTAAGGGGTTACAAGTGACCGAAAACGGTCGAATCTAAGAAAAAATACACCACAAATTACGTTACGATCGAGTTTTGAACCCACGTATCCCCTAATTACAGGTATATCCTATATATCCTAAGAAGGGTAATAGAAGGGGGAACAAAACCTATATAGTGAATATGTGGCACAGATGCGATTTAAGGGGTAACAAGTGACCGAAAAGCGAAATCGGCCGAACCTAAGAAAAAATACACCACAAATTACGTTACGATCGAGTTTTGACCCCTCGTATCCCCTAATTACAGGTATATCCTATATATCCTAAGAAAGGTAATAGAAGGAGTAACAAACCCTATATAGTTAATATGTGGCACAGATGCGATTTAAGGGGTTACAAGTGACCGAAAACGGTCGAATCTAAGAAAAAATACACCACAAATTACGTTACGATCGAGTTTTGACCCCTCGTATCCCCTAATTACAGGTATATCCTATATATCCTAAGAAAGGTAATAGAAGGAGTAACAAACCCTATATAGTTAATATGTGGCACAGATGCGATTTAAGGGGTTACAAGTGACCGAAAACGGTCGAATCTAAGAAAAAATACACCACAAATTACGTTACGATCGAGTTTTGACCCCTCGTATCCCCTAATTACAGGTATATCCTATATATCCTAAGAAAGGTAATAGAAGGAGTAACAAACCCTATATAGTTAATAAGATAAGATAAGATAAGATAAGTTTTATTTTCCAAATTAGGTCCCCAGGGGGGCATATACACATAACATATATGATTGATACAACATACAGTATTTTACATAACATTGTATAATAAACTATTGAAATAGTCATACAGGTATTATTTGTTAAATAAAAAAGTATTTGAGAGTTGCTACTCCAGAGATGTGGCAAACCCCATTTATTTTTTTTTTTTTTTATTTTTTTTTATTTATTTTTTCTCACTTGATTTATATTTTGCTGAAAATGTATAAATATAAAATATAAAATAAATGATTGTTTAGCTGCAACAGACACCAAGGGACGATGCTCTAGGATTGTGATCTTAAAAGCTCTAACAATCCTCCTCGTATCTGATGCAGAAAAACAAACACAAATGAAAAAAGTTTATGTATATTCACAGCAAATAACATATACTGCAGTAAAAGAACAAAACCTATATAGTGAATATGTGGCACAGATGCGATTTAAGGGGTAAAAGTGACCGAAAAGCGAAATCG
This sequence comes from Mytilus trossulus, assembly GCF_036588685.1. Taxonomy (NCBI): domain Eukaryota; kingdom Metazoa; phylum Mollusca; class Bivalvia; order Mytilida; family Mytilidae; genus Mytilus; species Mytilus trossulus. Next base: position 65,503,997 of record NC_086386.1, read on the forward strand.
GCCGAACCTAAGAAAAAATACACCACAAATTACGTTACGATCGAGTTTTGACCCCTCGTATCCCCTAATTACAGGTATATCCTATATATCCTAAGAAAGGTAATAGAAGGAGTAACAAACCCTATATAGTTAATATGTGGCACAGATGCGATTTAAGGGGTTACAAGTGACCGAAAACGGTCGAACCTAAGAAAAAATACACCACAAATTACGTTACGATCGAGTTTTGAACCCCCGTATCCCCTAATTACAGGTATATCCTATATATCCTCAGAAAGGTAATACCTATATAGTGAATATGTGGCACAGATGCGATTAAAGGGGTAACAAGTGACCGAAAAGCGAAATCGGCCGAACCTAAGAAAAAATACACCACAAATTACGTTACGATCGAGTTTTGACCCCTCGTATCCCCTAATTACAGGTATATCCTATATATCCTAAGAAAGGTAATAGAAGGAGTAACAAACCCTATATAGTTAATATGTGGCACAGATGCGATTTAAGGGGTTACAAGTGACCGAAAACGGCCGAACCTAAGAAAAAATACACCACAAATTACGTTACGATCGAGTTTTGAACCCCCGTATCCCCTAATTACAGGTATATCCTATATATCATAAGAAAGGTAATAGAAGGGGGAACAAAACATATATAGTGAATATGTGGCACAGATGCGATTTAAGGGGTAACAAGTGACCGAAAAGCGAAATCGGCCGAACCTAAGAAAAAATACACCACAAATTACGTTACGATCGAGTTTTGACCCCTCGTATCCCCTAATTACAGGTATATCCTATATATCCTAAGAAAGGTAATAGAAGGAGTAACAAACCCTATATAGTTAATATGTGGCACAGATGCGATTTAAGGGGTTACAAGTGACCGAAAACGGTCGAACCTAAGAAAAAATACACCACAAATTACGTTACGATCGAGTTTTGAACCCCCGTATCCCCTTATTACAGGTATATCTTATATATCATAAGAAAGGTAATAGAAGGGGGAACAAAACCTATATAGTGAATATGTGGCACAGATGCGATTAAAGGGGTAACAAGTGACCGAAAAGCGAAATCGGCCGAACCTAAGAAAAAATACACCACAAATTACGTTACGATCGAGTTTTGACCCCTCGTATCCCCTAATTACAGGTATATCCTATATATCCTAAGAAAGGTAATAGAAGGAGTAACAAACCCTATATAGTTAATATGTGGCACAGATGCGATTTAAGGGGTTACAAGTGACCGAAAACGGCCGAACCTAAGAAAAAATACACCACAAATTACGTTACGATCGAGTTTTGAACCCCCGTATCCCCTAATTACAGGTATATCCTATATATCCTAAGAAAGGTAATAGAAGGAGTAACAAACCCTATATAGTTAATATGTGGCACAGATGCGATTTAAGGGGTAACAAGTGACCGAAAAGCGAAATCGGCCGAACCTAAGAAAAAATACACCACAAATTACGTTACGATCGAGTTTTGAACCCACGTATCCCCTAATTACAGGTATATCCTATATATCCTAAGAAGGGTAATAGAAGGGGGAACAAAACCTATATAGTGAATATGTGGCACAGATGCGATTTAAGGGGTAACAAGTGACCGAAAAGCGAAATCGGCCGAACCTATGAAAAAATACACCACAAATTACGTTACGATCGAGTTTTGACCCCTCGTATCCCCTAATTACAGGTATATCCTATATATCCTAAGAAAGGTAATAGAAGGAGTAACAAACCCTATATAGTTAATAAGATAAGATAAGATAAGATAAGTTTTATTTTCCAAATTAGGTCCCCAGGGGGGCATATACACATAACATATATGATTGATACAACATACAGTATTTTACATAACATTGTATAATAAACTATTGAAATAGTCATACAGGTATTATTTGTTAAATAAAAAAGTATTTGAGAGTTGCTACTCCAGAGATGTGGCAAACCCTATTTATTTATTTTTTTTTTTATTTTTTTTTATTTATTTTTTCTCACTTGATTTATATTTTGCTGAAAATGTATAAATATAAAATATAAAATAAATGATTGTTTAGCTGCAACAGACACCAAGGGACGATGCTCTAGGATTGTGATCTTAAAAGCTCTAACAATCCTCCTCGTATCTGATGCAGAAAAACAAACACAAATGAAAAAAGTTTATGTATATTCACAGCAAATAACATATACTGCAGTAAAAGAACAAAACCTATATAGTGAATATGTGGCACAGATGCGATTTAAGGGGGAAAAGTGACCGAAAAGCGAAATCGGCCGAACCTAAGAAAAAATACACCACAAATTACGTTACGATCGAGTTTTGACCCCTCGTATCCCCTAATTACAGGTATATCCTATATATCCTAAGAAAGGTAATAGAAGGAGTAACAAACCCTATATAGTTAATATGTGGCACAGATGCGATTTAAGGGGTTACAAGTGACCGAAAACGGTCGAACCTAAGAAAAAATACACCACAAATTACGTTACGATCGAGTTTTGAACCCCCGTATCCCCTAATTACAGGTATATCCTATATATCCTAAGAAAGGTAATAGAAGGGGGAACAAAACCTATATAGTGAATATGTGGCACAGATGCGATTAAAGGGGTAACAAGTGACCGAAAAGCGAAATCGGCCGGACCTAAGAAAAAATACACCACAAATTACGTTACGATCGAGTTTTGACCCCTCGTATCCCCTAATTACAGGTATATCCTATATATCATAAGAAAGGTAATAGAAGGAGTAACAAACCCTATATAGTTAATATGTGGCACAGATGCGATTTAAGGGGTTACAAGTGACCGAAAACGGCCGAACCTAAGAAAAAATACACCACAAATTACGTTACGATCGAGTTTTGAACCCCCGTATCCCCTAATTACAGGTATATCCTATATATCATAAGAAAGGTAATAGAAGGGGGAACAAAACCTATATAGTGAATATGTGGCACAGATGCGATTTAAGGGGTAACAAGTGACCGAAAAGCGAAATCGGCCGAACCTAAGAAAAAATACACCACAAATTACGTTACGATCGAGTTTTGACCCCTCGTATCCCCTAATTACAGGTATATCCTATATATCCTAAGAAAGGTAATAGAAGGAGTAACAAACCCTATATAGTTAATATGTGGCACAGATGCGATTTAAGGGGTTACAAGTGACCGAAAACGGTCGAACCTAAGAAAAAATACACCACAAATTACGTTACGATCGAGTTTTGAACCCCCGTATCCCATTATTACAGGTATATCTTATATATCCTAAGAAAGGTAATAGAAGGGGGAACAAAACCTTTATAGTGAATATGTGGCACAGATGCGATTAAAGGGGTAACAAGTGACCGAAAAGCGAAATCGGCCGAACCTAAGAAAAAATACACCACAAATTACGTTACGATCGAGTTTTGACCCCTCGTATCCCCTAATTACAGGTATATCCTATATATCCTAAGAAAGGTAATAGAAGGAGTAACAAACCCTTTATAGTTAATATGTGGCACAGATGCGATTTAAGGGGTTACAAGTGACCGAAAACGGCCGAACCTAAGAAAAAATACACCACAAATTACGTTACGATCGAGTTTTGAACCCCCGTATCCCCTAATTACAGGTATATCCTATATATCCTAAGAAAGGTAATAGAAGGGGGAACAAAACCTATATAGTGAATATGTGGCACAGATGCGATTTAAGGGGTAACAAGTGACCGAAAAGCGAAATCGGCCGAACCTAAGAAAAAATACACCACAAATTACGTTACGATCGAGTTTTGAACCCCCGTATCCCCTAATTACAGGTATATCCTATATATCCTAAGAAAGGTAATAGAAGGGGGAACAAAACCTATATAGTGAATATGTGGCACAGATGCGATTTAAGGGGTAACAAGTGACCGAAAAGCGAAATCGGCCGAACCTAAGAAAAAATACACCACAAATTACGTTACGATCGAGTTTTGACCCCTCGTATCCCCTAATTACAGGTATATCCTATATATCCTAAGAAAGGTAATAGAAGGAGTAACAAACCCTATATAGTTAATATGTGGCACAGATGCGATTAAAGGGGTAACAAGTGACCGAAAAGCGAAATCGACCGAACATAAGAAAAAATACACCACAAATTACGTTACGATCGAGTTTTGACCCCTCGTATCCCCTAATTACAGGTATATCCTATATATCCTAAGAAAGGTAATAGAAGGAGTAACAAACCCTATATAGTTAATATGTGGCACAGATGCGATTTAAGGGGTTACAAGTGACCGAAAACGGCCGAACCTAAGAAAAAATACACCACAAATTACGTTACGATCGAGTTTTGAACCCCCGTATCCCCTAATTACAGGTATATCCTATATATCATAAGAAAGGTAATAGAAGGGGGAACAAAACCTATATAGTGAATATGTGGCACAGATGCGATTTAAGGGGTAACAAGTGACCGAAAAGCGAAATCGGCCGAACCTAAGAAAAAATACACCACAAATTACGTTACGATCGAGTTTTGACCCCTCGTATCCCCTAATTACAGGTATATCCTATATATCCTAAGAAAGGTAATAGAAGGAGTAACAAACCCTATATAGTTAATATGTGGCACAGATGCGATTTAAGGGGTTACAAGTGACCGAAAACGGCCGAACCTAAGAAAAAATACACCACAAATTACGTTACGATCGAGTTTTGAACCCCCGTATCCCCTAATTACAGGTATATCCTATATATCCTAAGAAAGGTAATAGAAGGGGGAACAAAACCTATATAGTGAATATGTGGCACAGATGCGATTTAAGGGGTAACAAGTGACCGAAAAGCGAAATCGGCCGAACCTAAGAAAAAATACACCACAAATTACGTTACGATCGAGTTTTGAACCCCCGTATCCCCTAATTACAGGTATATCCTATATATCCTAAGAAAGGTAATAGAAGGGGGAACAAAACCTATATAGTGAATATGTGGCACAGATGCGATTTAAGGGGTAACAAGTGACCGAAAAGCGAAATCGGCCGAACCTAAGAAAAAATACACCACAAATTACGTTACGATCGAGTTTTGACCCCTCGTATCCCCTAATTACAGGTATATCCTATATATCCTAAGAAAGGTAATAGAAGGAGTAACAAACCCTATATAGTTAATATGTGGCACAGATGCGATTTAAGGGGTTACAAGTGACAGAAAACGGTCGAACCTAAGAAAAAATACACCACAAATTACGTTACGATCGAGTTTTGAACCCCCGTATCCCCTAATTACAGGTATATCCTATATATCCTAAGAAAGGTAATAGAAGGGGGAACAAAACCTATATAGTGAATATGTGCCAGAGATGCGATTTAAGGGGTAACAAGTGACCGAAAAGCGAAATCGGCCGAACCTAAGAAAAAATACACCACAAATTACGTTACGATCGAGTTTTGACCCCTCGTATCCCCTAATTACAGGTATATCCTATATATCCTAAGAAAGGTAATAGAAGGAGTAACAAACCCTATATAGTTAATATGTGGCACAGATGCGATTTAAGGGGTTACAAGTGACCGAAAAGCGAAATCGGCCGAACCTAAGAAAAAATACACCACAAATTACGTTACGATCGAGTTTTGACCCCTCGTATCCCCTAATTACAGGTATATCCTATGTATCCTAAGAAAGGTAATAGAAGGGGGAACAAAACCTATATAGTGAATATGTGGCACAGATGCGATTTAAGGGGTAACAAGTGACCGAAAAGCGAAATCGGCCGAACCTAAGAAAAAATACACCACAAATTACGTTACGATCGAGTTTTGACCCCTCGTATCCCCTAATTACAGGTATATCCTATATATCCTAAGAAAGGTAATAGAAGGAGTAACAAACCCTATATAGTTAATATGTGGCACAGATGCGATTTAAGGGGTTACAAGTGACCGAAAACGGCCGAACCTAAGAAAAAATACACCACAAATTACGTTACGATCGAGTTTTGAACCCCCGTATCCCCTAATTACAGGTATATCCTATATATCCTAAGAAAGGTAATAGAAGGGGGAACAAAACCTATATAGTGAATATGTGGCACAGATGCGATTTAAGGGGTAACAAGTGACCGAAAAGCGAAATCGGCCGAACCTAAGAAAAAATACACCACAAATTACGTTACGATCGAGTTTTGACCCCTCGTATCCCCTAATTACAGGTATATCCTATATATGCTAAGAAAGGTAATAGAAGGAGTAACAAACCCTATATAGTTAATATGTGGCACAGATGCGATTTAAGGGGTTACAAGTGACCGAAAACGGTCGAACCTAAGAAAAAATACACCACAAATTACGTTACGATCGAGTTTTGAACCCCCGTATCCCCTTATTACAGGTATATCCTATATATCCTAAGAAAGGTAATAGAAGGGGGAACAAAACCTATATAGTGAATATGTGGCACAGATGCGATTTAAGGGGTAACAAGTGACCGAAAAGCGAAATCGGCCGAACCTAAGAAAAAATACACCACAAATTACGTTACGATCGAGTTTTGACCCCTCGTATCCCCTAATTACAGGTATATCCTATATATCCTAAGAAAGGTAATAGAAGGAGTAACAAACCCTATATAGTTAATATGTGGCACAGATGCGATTTAAGGGGTTACAAATGACCGAAAAGCGAAATCGGCCGAACCTAAGAAAAAATACACCACAAATTACGTTACGATCGAGTTTTGAACCCCCGTATCCCCTAATTACAGGTATATCCTATATATCCTAAGAAAGATAATAGAAGGAGTAACAAACCCTATATAGTTAATATGTGGCACAGATGCGATTTAAGGGGTTACAAGTGACCGAAAACGGTCGAACCTAAGAAAAAATACACCACAAATTACGTTACGATCGAGTTTTGAACCCCCGTATCCCCTAATTACAGGTATATCCTATATATCCTAAGAAAGGTAATAGAAGGGGGAACAAAACCTATATAGTGAATATGTGGCACAGATGCGATTTAAGGGGTTACAAGTGACCGAAAACGGCCGAACCTAAGAAAAAATACACCACAAATTACGTTACGATCGAGTTTTGACCCCTCGTATCCCCTAATAACAGGTATATCCTATATATCCTAAGAAAGGTAATAGAAGGAGTAACAAACCCTATATAGTTAATATGTGGCACAGATGCGATTTAAGGGGTTACAAGTGACCGAAAACGGCCGAACCTAAGAAAAAATACACCACAAATTACGTTACGATCGAGTTTTGAACCCCCGTATCCCCTTATTACAGGTATATCCTATATATCCTAAGAAAGGTAATAGAAGGGGGAACAAAACCTATATAGTGAATATGTGGCACAGATGCGATTTAAGGGGTCACAAGTGACCGAAAAGCGAAATCGGCCGAACTTAAGAAAAAATACACCACAAATTACGTTACGATCGAGTTTTGACCCCTCGTATCCCCTAATTACATGTATATCCTATATATCCTAAGAAAGGTAATATTCAATTCAATTCAATTCAATATTTTATTGGAAAGAGCACAGTAGAGGCGTGATCCAAATACAGACAATTATAATATTAAAACAACATATAAATGAAATAAAGATTCATGTAACAAGTCATGAGCCAATTCTATGTATACAAATACATTACAGACTGATATTGATACCATAGACTTATATTTCAGTATTATTATAGATTTTCGTATATTTACTTAAAACACACAATACAAGATATTTATATATATATATGTATATGCACAAACTACTGTAAAAGATTATTATCTGATGAAACGGTATGGTGGTCTCTCAAATCAAGAGCTTCTTCAATATACATACAAATAGATTTTAATTCCTTTTCAGACATAGGATTTAACATTTTGGTAAAATTTTCATCCAAATTATTTGAATTAATATCATTTATTTTATATTTAGATCTAACGTTTTTATATTGCGGACATTCAATCAAGAAATGAATCTCATTTTCAATTTTTTCTGTGCAAAATTTACAAAATCTCTCATTAGATGGTATTTTTGGTCTTGCATACCTCCCAGTTTCTATTGCTAATGAGTGTGCACTTATTCTTAATTTAGTGAGTTTTTTTCTAAGGTATTTAGGAATATTAAAATTTAAATATTCTTGTTGTTTAAATTTAGTATAAATTTTACTAAAAAATAAAAGTTTACCACAGTTTCCATCTTTTATCTTAGAAAGTTCAAAAATAATTTTATTTTTGTAGAAATCTTCTAGTTTCTGTTTGAAATTAATATTACAATGCTTGTTAAAGGATATTCCAATATATTTCATTAATTCAGATAGTTTATAAGACCATGAATTTTCTTTATTTGTGAGAGTTTTGTCCACTTCAAAAGCAGCTTTGAGAATTTCATGCGGACCACCAGACCGTTCACCAATATCACTGAGACGCTCATAATATTTAAACATAAGTTGATAACATTTAATGCTAATGGGTAGAGTGCCCAATTCACACCGCACTGCTAGATTGGAAGACTTTCCATGAACACCAAGTATGTTTTTAAATATGGAGTTTTGTGTTTTTTCTAATTTACTTTTGTCTAATGCTTCAAAATTTGGTTTGAATTCTGATATCCATACTTCTGATCCATAAGTTAAAATAGGAGTTATCATTGAATTAAAAAGCTGGAGCCAAGTCTTAACAGACAAATTTTCACTATATGGTAGTTTTGACTTCAATGCAAAATATGCTTTTTTAGCTTTATCTGAGAGGCTTGACACTGCCTGTATAAATTTTCCAGAGCTATGAAAATCAACTCCTAAGTATTTATAACAATCAACAATTTCAATTGCATTAGAGCTGTAATAAAAGTAAAAGTTTTCTTTATTTACTTTAATTTTGGAGAAAATTATAATTTTTGTTTTCTTAAGGTTCACTTCCAGTTTCCATTCAGTACTATATTTTTGTAAAGAATCAAGAGAGTTCTGGAGACCATCTGCAGATTCTGATATCAACAATAAATCATCGGCATACAATAAATGGTTCACTTTTTGACCATTTAAATTAACTGCACTAGTTAAGTTTGTATCTAAGTATTTTCCTATGTCATCAACAAATATATTAAATAAAGTTGGACTTAAACTGTCACCTTGTTTGACACCCTGATTAGCAAGAAAAGGCTTGGTAAACATATTTTGATATTTACATGAATATAAGGTATTAGAGTACATGTCATGCAGTATATTATAAAATTTGCCTTGTATTCCTTTATTTTGTAATTTTAAGAACAGAGCTGATCTCCAGACACTGTCGAAAGCCTTTTTAAAATCTACAAAACACACATATAGTTTCTTTTTACATTTAAACAAATATTTGTTTATTATTGTTTTTAAGATAAAGACATGATCTACAGTTCTGTAATTTTTTCTAAAACCACCTTGATTTGAAGATAATAAATTATGTGTTTCAAGAAAATCACTAAGTCGTTTTTGTAAAATGGATGTAAAGACTTTACCTAGACAGCTTGTAATGCTTATACCTCTATAGTTCCCACAATCAGATGGGTCACCAGCTTTATAAATTGATGTCAATAGAGAAATGTTCCAAATTTTTGGGAATTTTTCTGAGGTAATAGAAGGAGTAACAAACCCTATATAGTAAATATGTGGCACAGATGCGATTTAAGGGGTTACAAGTGACAGAAAACGGCCGAACCTAAGAAAAAATACACCACAAATTACGTTACGATCGAGTTTTGAACCCCCGTATCCCCTTATTACAGGTATATCCTATATATCCTAAGAAAGGTAATAGAAGGGGGAACAAAACCTATATAGTGAATATGTGGCACAGATGCGATTTAAGGGATAACAAGTGACCGAAAAGCGAAATCGGCCGAACCTAAGAAAAAATACACCACAAATTACGTTATGATCGAGTTTTGACCCCTCGTATCCCCTAATTACAGGTATATCCTATATATCCTAAGAAAGGTAATAGAAGGAGTAACAAACCCTATATAGTTAATATGTGGCACAGATGCGATTTAAGGGGTTACAAGTGACCGAAAACGGTTGAACCTAAGAAAAAATACACCACAAATTACGTTACGATCGAGTTTTGAACCCCCGTATCCCCTAATTACAGGTATATCCTATATATCCTAATAAAGGTAATAGAAGGAGTAACAAAACCTATATAGTGAATATGTGGCACAGATGCGATTTAAGGGGTAACAAGTGACCGAAAAGCGAAATCGGCCGAACCTAAGAAAAAATACACCACAAATTACGTTACGATCGAGTTTTGAACCCCCGTATTCCCTAATTACAGGTATATCCTATATATCCTAAGAAAGGTAATAGAAGGGGGAACAAAACCTATATAGTGAATATGTGGCACAGATGCGATTTAAGGGGTTACAAGTGACCGAAAACGGTCGAACCTAAGAAAAAATACACCACAAATTACGTTACGATCGAGTTTTGAACCCCCGTATCCCCTAATTACAGGTATATCCTATATATCCTAAGAAAGGTAATAGAAGGGGGAAAAAAACCTATATAGTTAATATGTGGCAAAGATGCGATTTAAGGGGTTACAAGTGACCGAAAACGGCCTAACCTAAGAAAAAATACACCACAAATTACGTTACGATCGAGTTTTGAACCCCCGTATCCCCTAATTACAGGTATATCCTATATATCCTAAGAAAGGTAATAGAAGGGGGAACAAAACCTATATAGTGAATATGTGGCACAGATGCGATTTAAGGGGTTACAAGTGACCGAAAACGGTCGAACCTAAGACAAAATACACCACAAATTACGTTACGATCGAGTTTTGAACCCCCGTATCCCCTAATTACAGGTATATCCTATATATCCTAAGAAAGGTAATAGAAGGAGTAACAAACCCTATATAGTTAATATGTGGCACAGATGCGATTTAAGGGGTTACAAGTGACCGAAAACGGCCGAACCTAAGAAAAAATACACCACAAATTACGTTACGATCGAGTTTTGAACCCCCGTATTCCCTAATTACAGGTATATCCTATATATCCTAAGAAAGGTAATAGAAGGGGGAACAAAACCTATATAGTGAATATGTGGCACAGATGCGATTTAAGGGGTTACAAGTGACCGAAAACGGTCGAACCTAAGAAAAAATACACCACAAATTACGTTACGATCGAGTTTTGAACCCCCGTATCCCCTAATTACAGGTATATCCTATATATCCTAAGAAAGGTAATAGAAGGGGAAAAAAAACCTATATAGTTAATATGTGGCAAAGATGCGATTTAAGGGGTTACAAGTGACCGAAAACGGCCTAACCTAAGAAAAAATACACCACAAATTACGTTACGATCGAGTTTTGAACCCCCGTATCCCCTAATTACAGGTATATCCTATATATCCTAAGAAAGGTAATAGAAGGGGGAACAAAACCTATATAGTGAATATGTGGCACAGATGCGATTTAAGGGGTTACAAGTGACCGAAAACGGTCGAACTTAAGACAAAATACACCACAAATTACGTTACGATCGAGTTTTGAACCCCCGTATCCCCTAATTACAGGTATATCCTATATATCCTAAGAAAGGTAATAGAAGGAGTAACAAACCCTATATAGTTAATATGTGGCACAGATGCGATTTAAGGGGTTACAAGTGACCGAAAACGGCCGAACCTAAGAAAAAATACACCACAAATTACGTTACGATCGAGTTTTGACCCCTCGTATCCCCTAATTACAGGTATATCCTATATATCCTAAGAAAGGTAATAGAAGGAGTAACAAACCCTATATAGTTAATATGTGGCGCAGATGCGATTTAAGGGGTTACAAGTGACCGAAAACGGCCGAACCTAAGAAAAAATACACCACAAATTACGTTACGATCGAGTTTTGAACCCCCGTATCCCCTTAATTCAGGTATATCCTATATATCCTAAGAAAGGTAATAGAAGGGGGGGAACAAAACCTATATAGTGAATATGTGGCACAGATGCGATTTAAGGGGTAAAAAGTGACCGAAAAGCGAAATCGGCCGAACTTAAGAAAAAATACACCACAAATTACGTTACGATCGAGTTTTGACCCCTCGTATCCCCTAATTACAGGTTAATCCTATATATCCTAAGAAAGGTAATAGAAGGAGTAACAAACCCTATATAGTTAATATGTGGCACAGATGCGATTTAAGGGGTTACAAGTGACCGAAAACGGCCGAACCTAAGAAAAAATACACCACAAATTACGTTACGATCGAGTTTTGAACCCCCGTATCCCCTTATTACAGGTATATCCTATATATCCTAAGAAAGGTAATAGAAGGGGGAACAAAACCTATATAGTGAATATGTGGCACAGATGCGATTTAAGGGGATAACAAGTGACGAAAAGCGAAATCGGCCGAACCTAAGAAAAAATACACCACAAATTACGTTACGATCGAGTTTTGACCCCTCGTATCCCCTAATTACAGGTATATCCTATATATCCTAAGAAAGGTAATAGAAGGAGTAACAAACCCTATATAGTTAATATGTGGCACAGATGCGATTTAAGGGGTTACAAGTGACCGAAAACGGTCGAACCTAAGAAAAAATACACCACAAATTACGTTACGATCGAGTTTTGAACCCCCGTATCCCCTAATTACAGGTATATCCTATATATCCTAAGAAAGGTAATAGAAGGGGGAACAAAACCTATATAGTGAATATGTGGCACAGATGCGATTTAAGGGGTAACAAGTGACCGAAAAGCGAAATCGGCCGAACCTAAGAAAAAATACACCACAAATTACGTTACGATCGAGTTTTGACCCCTCGTATCCCCTAATTACAGGTATATCCTATATATGATAATAAAGGTAATAGAAGGAGTAACAAAACCTATATAGTGAATATGTGGCACAGATGCGATTTAAGGGGTAACAAATGACCGAAAAGCGAAATCGGCCGAACCTAAGAAAAAATACACCACAAATTACGTTACGATCGAGTTTTGAACCCCCGTATCCCCTAATTACAGGTATATCCTATATATCCTAAGAAAGGTAATAGAAGGGGGAACAAAACCTATATAGTGAATATGTGGCACAGATGCGATTTAAGGGGTTACAAGTGACCGAAAACGGTCGAACCTAAGAAAAAATACACCACAAATTACGTTACGATCGAGTTTTGAACCCCCGTATCCCCCTAATTACAGGTATATCCTATATATCCTAAGAAAGGTAATAGAAGGGGGAACAAAACCTATATCGTTAATATGTGGCACAGATGCGATTTAAGGGGTTACAAGTGACCGAAAACGGCCTAACCTAAGCCAAAATACACCACAAATTACGTTACGATCGAGTTTTGAACCCCCGTATCCCCTAATTACAGTTATATCCTATATATCCTAAGAAAGGTAATAGAAGGGGGAACAAAACCTATATAGTGAATATGTGGCACAGATGCGATTTAAGGGGTAACAAGTGACCGAAAAGCGAAATCGGCCGAACCTAAGAAAAAATACACCACAAATTACGTTACGATCGAGTTTTGAACCCCCGTATCCCCTAATTACAGGTATATCCTATATATCCTAAGAAAGGTAATAGAAGGGGGAACAAAACCTATATAGTGAATATGTGGCACAGATGCGATTTAAGGGGTAACAAGTGACCGAAAAGCGAAATCGGCCGAACCTAAGAAAAAATACACCACAAATTACGTTACGATCGAGTTTTGAACCCCCGTATCCCCTTATTACAGGTATATCCTATATATCCTAAGAAAGGTAATAGAAGGGGAACAAAACCTATATAGTGAATATGTGGCACAGATGCGATTTAAGGGGTTACAAGTGACCGAAAACGGTCGAACCTAAGAAAAAATACACCACAAATTACGTTACGATCGAGTTTTGAACCCCCGTATCCCCCTAATTACAGGTATATCCTATATATCCTAAGAAAGGTAATAGAAGGGGGAACAAAACCTATATCCTTAATATGTGGCACAGATGCGATTTAAGGGGTTACAAGTGACCGAAAACGGCCTAACCTAAGCCAAAATACACCACAAATTACGTTACGATCGAGTTTTGAACCCCCGTATCCCCTAATTACAGTTATATCCTATATATCCTAAGAAAGGTAATAGAAGGGGGAACAAAACCTATATAGTGAATATGTGGCACAGATGCGATTTAAGGGGTAACAAGTGACCGAAAAGCGAAATCGGCCGAACCTAAGAAAAAATACACCACAAATTACGTTACGATCGAGTTTTGAACCCCCGTATCCCCTAATTACAGGTATATCCTATATATCCTAAGAAAGGTAATAGAAGGGGGAACAAAACCTATATAGTGAATATGTGGCACAGATGCGATTTAAGGGGTAACAAGTGACCGAAAAGCGAAATCGGCCGAACCTAAGAAAAAATACACCACAAATTACGTTACGATCGAGTTTTGAACCCCCGTATCCCCTTATTACAGGTATATCCTATATATCCTAAGAAAGGTAATAGAAGGGGGAACAAAACCTATATAGTGAATATGTGGCACAGATGCGATTTAAGGGGTAACAAGTGACCGAAAAGCGAAATCGGCCGAACCTAATAAAAAATACACCACAAATTACGTTACGATCGAGTTTTGACCCCTCGTATCCCCTAATTACAGGTATATCCTATATATCCTAAGAAACGTAATAAAAGGAGTAACAAACCCTATATAGTTGATATGTGGCACAGATGCGATTTAAGGGGTTACAAGTGACCGAAAACGGTCGAACCTAAGAAAAAATACACCACAAATTACGTTACGATCGAGTTTTGAACCCCCGTATCCCCTAATTACAGGTATATCCTATATATCCTAAGAAAGGTAATAGAAGGGGGAACAAAACCTATATAGTGAATATGTGGCACAGATGCGATTTAAGGGGTAACAAGTGACCGAAAAGCGAAATCGGCCGAACCTAAGAAAAAATACACCACAAATTACGTTACGATCGAGTTTTGACCCCTCGTATCCCCTAATTACAGGTATATCCTATATATCCTAAGAAAGGTAATAGAAGGAGTAACAAACCCTATATAGTTAATATGTGGCACAGATGCGATTTAAGGGGTTACAAGTGACCGAAAACGGTCGAACCTAAGAAAAAATACACCACAAATTACGTTACGATCGAGTTTTGAACCCCCGTATCCCCTTATTACAGGTATATCCTATATATCCTAAGAAAGGTAATAGAAGGAGTAACAAACCCTATATAGTTAATATGTGGCACAGATGCGATTTAAGGGGTTACAAGTGACCGAAAACGGTCGAACCTAAGAAAAAATACACCACAAATTACGTTACGATCGAGTTTTGAACCCCCGTATCCCCTAATTACAGGTATATCCTATATATCCTAAGAAAGGTAATACAAGGGGGAACAAAACCTATATAGTGAATATGTGGCACAGATGCGATTTAAGGGGTAACAAGTGACCGAAAAGCGAAATCGGCCGAACCTAAGAAAAAATACACCACAAATTACGTTACGATCGAGTTTTGACCCCTCGTATCCCCTAATTACAGGTATATCCTATATATGATAATAAAGGTAATAGAAGGAGTAACAAAACCTATATAGTGAATATGTGGCACAGATGCGATTTAAGGGGTAACAAATGACCGAAAAGCGAAATCGGCCGAACCTAAGAAAAAATACACCACAAATTACGTTACGATCGAGTTTTGAACCCCCGTATCCCCTAATTACAGGTATATCCTATATATCCTAAGAAAGGTAATAGAAGGGGGAACAAAACCTATATAGTGAATATGTGGCACAGATGCGATTTAAGGGGTTACAAGTGACCGAAAACGGTCGAACCTAAGAAAAAATACACCACAAATTACGTTACGATCGAGTTTTGAACCCCCGTATCCCCCTAATTACAGGTATATCCTATATATCCTAAGAAAGGTAATAGAAGGGGGAACAAAACCTATATCGTTAATATGTGGCACAGATGCGATTTAAGGGGTTACAAGTGACCGAAAACGGCCTAACCTAAGCCAAAATACACCACAAATTACGTTACGATCGAGTTTTGAACCCCCGTATCCCCTAATTACAGTTATATCCTATATATCCTAAGAAAGGTAATAGAAGGGGGAACAAAACCTATATAGTGAATATGTGGCACAGATGCGATTTAAGGGGTAACAAGTGACCGAAAAGCGAAATCGGCCGAACCTAAGAAAAAATACACCACAAATTACGTTACGATCGAGTTTTGAACCCCCGTATCCCCTAATTACAGGTATATCCTATATATCCTAAGAAAGGTAATAGAAGGGGGAACAAAACCTATATAGTGAATATGTGGCACAGATGCGATTTAAGGGGTAACAAGTGACCGAAAAGCGAAATCGGCCGAACCTAAGAAAAAATACACCACAAATTACGTTACGATCGAGTTTTGAACCCCCGTATCCCCTTATTACAGGTATATCCTATATATCCTAAGAAAGGTAATAGAAGGGGGAACAAAACCTATATAGTGAATATGTGGCACAGATGCGATTTAAGGGGTTACAAGTGACCGAAAACGGTCGAACCTAAGAAAAAATACACCACAAATTACGTTACGATCGAGTTTTGAACCCCCGTATCCCCCTAATTACAGGTATATCCTATATATCCTAAGAAAGGTAATAGAAGGGGGAACAAAACCTATATCCTTAATATGTGGCACAGATGCGATTTAAGGGGTTACAAGTGACCGAAAACGGCCTAACCTAAGCCAAAATACACCACAAATTACGTTACGATCGAGTTTTGAACCCCCGTATCCCCTAATTACAGTTATATCCTATATATCCTAAGAAAGGTAATAGAAGGGGGAACAAAACCTATATAGTGAATATGTGGCACAGATGCGATTTAAGGGGTAACAAGTGACCGAAAAGCGAAATCGGCCGAACCTAAGAAAAAATACACCACAAATTACGTTACGATCGAGTTTTGAACCCCCGTATCCCCTAATTACAGGTATATCCTATATATCCTAAGAAAGGTAATAGAAGGGGGAACAAAACCTATATAGTGAATATGTGGCACAGATGCGATTTAAGGGGTAACAAGTGACCGAAAAGCGAAATCGGCCGAACCTAAGAAAAAATACACCACAAATTACGTTACGATCGAGTTTTGAACCCCCGTATCCCCTTATTACAGGTATATCCTATATATCCTAAGAAAGGTAATAGAAGGGGGAACAAAACCTATATAGTGAATATGTGGCACAGATGCGATTTAAGGGGTAACAAGTGACCGAAAAGCGAAATCGGCCGAACCTAATAAAAAATACACCACAAATTACGTTACGATCGAGTTTTGACCCCTCGTATCCCCTAATTACAGGTATATCCTATATATCCTAAGAAACGTAATAAAAGGAGTAACAAACCCTATATAGTTGATATGTGGCACAGATGCGATTTAAGGGGTTACAAGTGACCGAAAACGGTCGAACCTAAGAAAAAATACACCACAAATTACGTTACGATCGAGTTTTGAACCCCCGTATCCCCTAATTACAGGTATATCCTATATATCCTAAGAAAGGTAATAGAAGGGGGAACAAAACCTATATAGTGAATATGTGGCACAGATGCGATTTAAGGGGTAACAAGTGACCGAAAAGCGAAATCGGCCGAACCTAAGAAAAAATACACCACAAATTACGTTACGATCGAGTTTTGACCCCTCGTATCCCCTAATTACAGGTATATCCTATATATCCTAAGAAAGGTAATAGAAGGAGTAACAAACCCTATATAGTTAATATGTGGCACAGATGCGATTTAAGGGTTACAAGTGACCGAAAACGGTCGAACCTAAGAAAAAATACACCACAAATTACGTTACGATCGAGTTTTGAACCCCCGTATCCCCTTATTACAGGTATATCCTATATATCCTAAGAAAGGTAATAGAAGGAGTAACAAACCCTATATAGTTAATATGTGGCACAGATGCGATTTAAGGGGTTACAAGTGACCGAAAACGGTCGAACCTAAGAAAAAATACACCACAAATTACGTTACGATCGAGTTTTGAACCCCCGTATCCCCTAATTACAGGTATATCCTATATATCCTAAGAAAGGTAATACAAGGGGGAACAAAACCTATATAGTGAATATGTGGCACAGATGCGATTTAAGGGGTAACAAGTGACCGAAAAGCGAAATCGGCCGAACCTAAGAAAAAATACACCACAAATTACGTTACGATCGAGTTTTGACCCCTCGTATCCCCTAATTACAGGTATATCCTATATATGATAATAAAGGTAATAGAAGGAGTAACAAAACCTATATAGTGAATATGTGGCACAGATGCGATTTAAGGGGTAACAAATGACCGAAAAGCGAAATCGGCCGAACCTAAGAAAAAATACACCACAAATTACGTTACGATCGAGTTTTGAACCCCCGTATCCCCTAATTACAGGTATATCCTATATATCCTAAGAAAGGTAATAGAAGGGGGAACAAAACCTATATAGTGAATATGTGGCACAGATGCGATTTAAGGGGTTACAAGTGACCGAAAACGGTCGAAACTAAGAAAAAATACACCACAAATTACGTTACGATCGAGTTTTGAACCCCCGTATCCCCCTAATTACAGGTATATCCTATATATCCTAAGAAAGGTAATAGAAGGGGGAACAAAACCTATATCGTTAATATGTGGCACAGATGCGATTTAAGGGGTTACAAGTGACCGAAAACGGCCTAACCTAAGCCAAAATACACCACAAATTACGTTACGATCGAGTTTTGAACCCCCGTATCCCCTAATTACAGTTATATCCTATATATCCTAAGAAAGGTAATAGAAGGGGGAACAAAACCTATATAGTGAATATGTGGCACAGATGCGATTTAAGGGGTAACAAGTGACCGAAAAGCGAAATCGGCCGAACCTAAGAAAAAATACACCACAAATTACGTTACGATCGAGTTTTGAATCCCCGTATCCCCTAATTACAGGTATATCCTATATATCCTAAGAAAGGTAATAGAAGGGGGAACAAAACCTATATAGTGAATATGTGGCACAGATGCGATTTAAGGGGTAACAAGTGACCGAAAAGCGAAATCGGCCGAACCTAAGAAAAAAATACACCACAAATTACGTTACGATCGAGTTTTGAACCCCCGTATCCCCTAATTACAGGTATATCCTATATATCCTAAGAAAGGCAATAGAAGGGGGAACAAAACCTATATAGTGAATATGTGGCACAGATGCGATTTAAGGGGTTACAAGTGACCGAAAACGGTCGAAACTAAGAAAAAATACACCACAAATTACGTTACGATCGAGTTTTGAACCCCCGTATCCCCCTAATTACAGGTATATCCTATATATCCTAAGAAAGGTAATAGAAGGGGGAACAAAACCTATATCGTTAATATGTGGCACAGATGCGATTTAAGGGGTTACAAGTGACCGAAAACGGCCTAACCTAAGCCAAAATACACCACAAATTACGTTACGATCGAGTTTTGAACCCCCGTATCCCCTAATTACAGTTATATCCTATATATCCTAAGAAAGGTAATAGAAGGGGGAACAAAACCTATATAGTGAATATGTGGCACAGATGCGATTTAAGGGGTAACAAGTGACCGAAAAGCGAAATCGGCCGAACCTAAGAAAAAATACACCACAAATTACGTTACGATCGAGTTTTGAACCCCCGTATCCCCTAATTACAGGTATATCCTATATATCCTAAGAAAGGTAATAGAAGGGGGAACAAAACCTATATAGTGAATATGTGGCACAGATGCGATTTAAGGGGTAACAAGTGACCGAAAAGCGAAATCGGCCGAACCTAAGAAAAAAATACACCACAAATTACGTTACGATCGAGTTTTGAACCCCCGTATCCCCTTATTACAGGTATATCCTATATATCCTAAGAAAGGTAATAGAAGGGGGAACAAAACCTATATAGTGAATATGTGGCACAGATGCGATTTAAGGGGTAACAAGTGACCGAAAAGCGAAATCGGCCGAACCTAATAAAAAATACACCACAAATTACGTTACGATCGAGTTTTGACCCCTCGTATCCCCTAATTACAGGTATATCCTATATATCCTAAGAAACGTAATAAAAGGAGTAACAAACCCTATATAGTTGATATGTGGCACAGATGCGATTTAAGGGGTTACAAGTGACCGAAAACGGTCGAACCTAAGAAAAAATACACCACAAATTACGTTACGATCGAGTTTTGAACCCCCGTATCCCCTAATTACAGGTATATCCTATATATCGTAAGAAAGGTAATAGAAGGGGGAACAAAACCTATATAGTGAATATGTGGCACAGATGCGATTTAAGGGATAACAAGTGACCGAAAAGCGAAATCGGCCGAACCTAAGAAAAAATACACCACAAATTACGTTACGATCGAGTTTTGACCCCTCGTATCCCCTAATTACAGGTATATCCTATATATCCTAAGAAAGGTAATAGAAGGAGTAACAAACCCTATATAGTTAATATGTGGCACAGATGCGATTTAAGGGGTAACAAGTGACCGAAAACGGCCGAACCTAAGAAAAAATACACCACAAATTACGTTACGATCGAGTTTTGAACCCCCGTATCCCCTAATTACAGGTATATCCTATATATCCTAAGAAAGGTAATAGAAGGGGGAACAAAACCTATATAGTGAATATGTGGCACAGATGCGATTTAAGGGGTAACAAGTGACCGAAAAGCGAAATCGGCCGAACCTAAGAAAAAATACACCACAAATTACGTTACGATCGAGTTTTGAACCCCCGTATCCCCTAATTACAGGTATATCCTATATATCCTAAGAAAGGTAATAGAAGGGGGAACAAAACCTATATAGTGAATATGTGGCACAGATGCGATTTAAGGGGTAACAAGTGACCGAAAAGCGAAATCGGCCGAACCTAAGAAAAAATACACCACAAATTACGTTACGATCGAGTTTTGACCCCTCGTATCCCCTAATTACAGGTATATCCTATATATCCTAATAAAGGTAATAAAAGGAGTAACAAACCCTATATAGTTAATATGTGGCACAGATGCGATTTAAGGGGTTACAAAGGACCGAAAACGGTCGAACCTAAGAAAAAATACACCACAAATTACGTTACGATCGAGTTTTGAACCCCCGTATTCCTTAATTACAGGTATATCCTATATATCCTAAGAAAGGTAATAGAAGGGGGAACAAAACCTATATAGTGAATATGTGGCACAGATGCGATTTAAGGGGTAACAAGTGACCGAAAAGCGAAATCGGCCGAACCTAAGAAAAAATACACCACAAATTACGTTACGTTCGAGTTTTGACCCCTCATATCCCCTAATTACAGGTATATCCTATATATCCTAAGAAAGGTAATAGAAGGAGTAACAAACCCTATATAGTTAATATGTGGCACAGATGCGATTTAAGGGGTAAGAAGTGACCGAAAACGGCCGAACCTAAGAAAAAATACACCACAAATTACGTTACTATCGAGTTTTGAACCCCCGTATCCCCTAATTACAGGTATATCCTATATATCCTAAGAAAGGTAATAGAAGGAGGAACAAAACCTATATAGTGAATATGTGGCACAGATGCGATTTAAGGGGTAACAAGTGACCGAAAAGCGAAATCGGCCGAACCTAAGAAAAAATACACCACAAATTACGTTACGATCGAGTTTTGAACCCCCGTATCCCCTAATTACAGGTATATCCTATATATCCTAAGAAAGGTAATAGAAGGGGGAACAAAACCTATATAGTGAATATGTGGCACAGATGCGATTTAAGGGGTAACAAGTGACCGAAAAGCGAAATCGGCCGAACTTAAGAAAAAATACACCACAAATTACGTTACGATCGAGTTTTGAACCCCCGTATCCCCTAATTGCAGGTATATCCTATATATCCTAAGAAAGGTAATAGAAGGGGGAACAAAACCTATATAGTGAATATGTGGCACAGATGCGATTTAAGGGGTAACAAGTGACCGAAAAGCGAAATCGGCCGAACTTAAGAAAAAATACACCACAAATTACGTTACGATCGAGTTTTGACCCCTCGTATCCCCTAATTACAGGTATATCCTATATATCATAAGAAAGGTAATAGAAGGAGTAACAAACCCTATATAGTTAATATGTGGCACAGATGCGATTTAAGGGGTTACAAGTGACCGAATACGGCCGAACCTAAGAAAAAATACACCACAAATTACGTTACGATCGAGTTTTGAACCCCCGTATCCCCTTATTACAGGTATATCCTATATATCCTAAGAATGGTAATAGAAGGGGGAACAAAACCTATATAGTGAATATGTGGCACAGATGCGATTTAAGGGATAACAAGTGACCGAAAAGCGAAATCGGCCGAACCTAAGAAAAAATACACCACAAATTACGTTACGATCGAGTTTTGACCCCTCGTATCCCCTAATTACAGGTATATCCTATATATCCTAAGAAAGGTAATAGAAGGAGTAACAAACCCTATATAGTTAATATGTGGCACAGATGCGATTTAAGGGGTTACAAGTGACCGAAAACGGTCGAACCTAAGAAAAAATACACCACAAATTACGTTACGATCGAGTTTTGAACCCCCGTATCCCCTAATTACAGGTATATCCTATATATCCTAAGAAAGGTAATAGAAGGGGGAACAAAACCTATATAGTGAATATGTGGCACAGATGCGATTTAAGGGGTAACAAGTGACCGAAAAGCGAAATCGGCCGAACCTAAGAAAAAAAACACCACAAATTACGTTACGATCGAGTTTTGACCCCTCGTATCCCCTAATTACAGGTATATCCTATATATCCTAATAAAGGGAATAGAAGGAGTAACAAAACCTATATAATGAATATGTGGCACAGATGCGATTTGAGGGGTAACAAGTGACCGAAAAGCGAAATCGGCCGAACCTAAGAAAAAATACACCACAAATTACGTTACGATCGAGTTTTGAACCCCCGTATCCCCTAATTACAGGTATATCCTATATATCCTAAGAAAGGTAATAGAAGGGGGAACAAAACTTATATAGTGAATATGTGGCACAGATGCGATTTAAGGGGTTACAAGTGATCGAAAATGGTCGAACCTAAGAAAAAATACACCACAAATTACGTTACGATCGAGTTTTGAACCCCCGTATTCCCTAATTACAGGTATATCCTATATATCCTAAGAAAGGTAATAGAAGGGGGAACAAAACCTATATAGTGAATATGTGGCACAGATGCGATGTAAGGGGTAACAAGTGACCGAAAAGCGAAATCGGCCGAACCTAAGAAAAAATACACCACAAATTACGTTACGATCGAGTTTTGAACCCCCGTATCCCCTAATTACAGGTATATCCTATATATCCTAAGAAAGGTAATAGAAGGGGGCACAAAACCTATATAGTGAATATGTGGCACAGATGCGATTTAAGGGGTAACAAGTGACCGAAAAGCGAAATCGGCCGAACCTAAGAAAAAATACACCACAAATTACGTTACGATCGAGTTTTGAACCCCCGTATCCCCTAATTGCAGGTATATCCTATATATCCTAAGAAAGGTAATAGATAGGGGAACAAAACCTATATAGTGAATATGTCGCACAGATGCAATTTAAGGGGTAACAAGTGACCGAAAAGCGAAATCGGCCGAACCTAAGAAAAAATACACCACAAATTACGTTACGATCGAGTTTTGACCCCTCGTATCCCCTAATTACAGGTATATCCTATATATCCTAAGAAAGGTAATAAAAGGAGTAACAAACCCTATATAGTTAATATGTGGCACAGATGCGATTTAAGGGGTAACAAGTGACCGAAAACGGTCGAACCTAAGAAAAAATACACCACAAATTACGTTACGATCGAGTTTTGAACCCCCGTATCCCCTTATTACAGGTATATCCTATATATCCTAAGAATGGTAATAGAAGGGGGAACAAAACCTATATAGTGAATATGTGGCACAGATGCGATTTAAGGGATAACAAGTGACCGAAAAGCGAAATCGGCCGAACCTAAGAAAAAATACACCACAAATTACGTTACGATCGAGTTTTGACCCCTCGTATCCCCTAATTACAGGTATATCCTATATATCCTAAGAAAGGTAATAGAAGGAGTAACAAACCCTATATAGTTAATATGTGGCACAGATGCGATTTAAGGGGTTACAAAGGACCGAAAACGGTCGAACCTAAGAAAAAATACACCACAAATTACGTTACGATCGAGTTTTGAACCCCCGTATCCCCTAATTACAGGTATATCCTATATATCCTAAGAAAGGTAATAGAAGGGGGAACAAAACCTATATAGTGAATATGTGGCACAGATGCGATTTAAGGGATAACAAGTGACCGAAAAGCGAAATCGGCCGAACCTAAGAAAAAATACACCACAAATTACGTTACGATCGAGTTTTGACCCCTCGTATGCCCTAATTACAGGTATATCCTATATATCCTAATAAAGGTAATAGAAGGAGTAACAAAACCTATATAATGAATATGTGGCACAGATGCGATTTAAGGGGTAGCAAGTGACCGAAAAGCGAAATCGGCCGAACCTAAGAAAAAATACACCACAAATTACGTTACGATCGAGTTTTGAACCCCCGTATCCCCTAATTACAGGTATATCCTATATATCCTAAGAAATGTAATAGAAGGGGGAACAAAACCTATGTAGTGAATATGTGGCACAGATGCGATTTAAGGGGTTACAAGTGATCGAAAATGGTCGAACCTAAGAAAAAATACACCACAAATTACGTTACGATCGAGTTTTGAACCCCCGTATTCCCTAATTACAGGTATATCCTATATATCCTAAGAAAGGTAATAGAAGGGGGAACAAAACCTATATAGTGAATATGTGGCACAGATGCGATTTAAGGGGTAACAAGTGACCGAAAAGCGAAATCGGCCGAACCTAAGAAAAAATACACCACAAATTACGTTACGATCGAGTTTTGACCCCTCGTATCCCCTAATTACAGGTATATCCTATATATCCTAAGAAAGGTAATAGAAGGAGTAACAAACCCTATATAGTTAATATGTGGCACAGATGCAATTTAAGGGGTTACAAGTGACCGAAAACGGTCGAACCTAAGAAAAAATACACCACAAATTACGTTACGATCGAGTTTTGAACCCCCGTATCCCCTTATTACAGGTATATCCTATATATCCTAAGAAAGGTAATAGAAGGGGGAACAAAACCTATATAGTGAATATGTGGCACAGATGCGATTTAAGGGGTAACAAGTGACCGAAAAGCGAAATCGGCCGAACCTAAGAAAAAATACACCACAAATTACGTTACGATCGAGTTTTGACCCCTCGTATCCCCTAATTACAGGTATATCCTATATATCCTAAGAAAGGTAATAGAAGGAGTAACAAACCCTATATAGTTAATATGTGGCACAGATGCGATTTAAGGGGTTACAAGTGACCGAAAACGGTCGAACCTAAGAAAAAATACACCACAAATTACGTTACGATCGAGTTTTGAACCCCCGTATCCCCTTATTACAGGTATATCCTATATATCATAAGAAAGGTAATAGAAGGGGGAACAAAACCTATATAGTGAATATGTGGCACAGATGCGATTTAGGGGTAACAAGTGACCGAAAAGCGAAATCGGCCGAACCTAAGAAAAAATACACCACAAATTACGTTACGATCGAGTTTTGACCCCTCGTATCCCCTAATTACAGGTATATCCTATATATCCTAAGAAAGGTAATAGAATGAGTAACAAACCCTATATAGTTAATATGTGGCACAGATGCGATTTAAGGGGTAACAAGTGACCGAAAACGGCCGAACCTAAGAAAAAATACACCACAAATTACGTTACGATCGAGTTTTGAACCCCCGTATCCCCTAATTACAGGTATATCCTATATATCCTAAGAAAGGTAATAGAAGGAGGAACAAAACCTATATAGTGAATATGTGGCACAGATGCGATTTAAGGGGTAACAAGTGACCGAAAAGCGAAATCGGCCGAACTTAAGAAAAAATACACCACAAATTACGTTACGATCGAGTTTTGACCCCTCGTATCCCCTAATTATAGGTATATCCTATATATCCTAAGAAAGGTAATAGAAGGAGTAACAAACCCTATATAGTTAATATGTGGCACAGATGCGATTTAAGGGGTTACAAGTGACTGAAAACGGCCGAACCTAAGAAAAAATACACCACAAATTACGTTACGATCGAGTTTTGACCCCTCGTATCCCCTAATTACAGGTATATCCTATATATCCTAAGAAAGGTAATAGAAGGAGTAACAAACCCTATATAATTAATATGTGGCACAGATGCGATTTAAGGGGTAACAAGTGACCGAAAACGGCCGAACCTAAGAAAAAATACACCACAAATTACGTTACGATCGAGTTTTGAACCCCCGTATCCCCTAATTACAGGTATATCCTATATATCCTAAGAAAGGTAATAGAAGGAGGAACAAAACCTATATAGTGAATATGTGGCACAGATGCGATTTAAGGGGTAACAAGTGACCGAAAAGCGAAATCGGCCGAACCTAAGAAAAAATACACCACAAATTACGTTACGATCGAGTTTTGAACCCCCGTATCCCCTAATTACAGGTATATCCTATATATCCTAAGAAAGGTAATAGAAGGGGGAACAAAACCTATATAGTGAATATGTGGCACAGATGCGATTTAAGGGGTAACAAGTGACCGAAAAGCGAAATCGGCCGAACTTAAGAAAAAATACACCACAAATTACGTTACGATCGAGTTTTGACCCCTCGTATCCCCTAATTACAGGTATATCCTATATATCCTAAGAAAGGTAATAGAAGGAGTAACAAACCCTATATAGTTAATATGTGGCACAGATGCGATTTAAGGGGTTACAAGTGACCGAAAACGGTCGAACCTAAGAAAAAATACACCACAAATTACGTTACGATCGAGTTTTGACCCCTCGTATCCCCTAATTACAGGTATATCCTATATATCCTAAGAAAGGTAATAGAAGGAGTAACAAACCCTATATAATTAATATGTGGCACAGATGCGATTTAAGGGGTAACAAGTGACCGAAAACGGCCGAACCTAAGAAAAAATACACCACAAATTACGTTACGATCGAGTTTTGAACCCCCGTATCCCCTAATTACAGGTATATCCTATATATCCTAAGAAAGGTAATAGAAGGAGGAACAAAACCTATATAGTGAATATGTGGCACAGATGCGATTTAAGGGGTAACAAGTGACCGAAAAGCGAAATCGGCTGAACCTTAGAAAAAATACACCACAAATTACGTTACGATCGAGTTTTGAACCCCCGTATCCCCTAATTACAGGTATATCCTATATATCCTAAGAAAGGTAATTGAAGGGGGAACAAAACCTATATAGTGAATATGTGGCACAGATGCGATTTAAGGGGTAACAAGTGACCGAAAAGCGAAATCGGCCGAACTTAAGAAAAAATACACCACAAATTACGTTACGATCGAGTTTTGACCCCTCGTATCCCCTAATTATAGGTATATCCTATATATCCTAAGAAAGGTAATAGAAGGAGTAACAAACCCTATATAGTTAATATGTGGCACAGATGCGATTTAAGGGGTTACAAGTGACCGAAAACGGTCGAACCTAAGAAAAAATACACCACAAATTACGTTACGATCGAGTTTTGAACCCCCGTATCCCCTTATTTCAGGTATATCCTATATATCATAAGAAAGGTAATAGAAGGGGGAACAAAACCTATATAGTTAATATGTGGCACAGATGCGATTTAGGGGTAACAAGTGACCGAAAAGCGAAATCGGCCGAACCTAAGAAAAAATACACCACAAATTACGTTACGATCGAGTTTTGACCCCTCGTATCCCCTAATTACAGGTATATCCTATATATCCTAAGAAAGGTAATAGAAGGAGTAACAAACCCTATATAGTTAATATGTGGCACAGATGCGATTTAAGGGGTAACAAGTGACCGAAAACAGCCGAACCTAAGAAAAAATACACCACAAATTACGTTACGATCGAGTTTTGAACCCCCGTATCCCCTAATTACAGGTATATCCTATATATCCTAAGAAAGGTAATAGAAGGAGGAACAAAACCTATATAGTGAATATGTGGCACAGATGCGATTTAAGGGGTAACAAGTGACCGAAAAGCGAAATCGGCCGAACCTAAGAAAAAATACACCACAAATTACGTTACGATCGAGTTTTGAACCCCCGTATCCCCTAATTACAGGTATATCCTATATATCCTAAGAAAGGTAATAGAAGGGGGAACAAAACCTATATAGTGAATATGTGGCACAGATGCGATTTAAGGGGTAACAAGTGACCGAAAAGCGAAATCGGCCGAACTTAAGAAAAAATACACCACAAATTACGTTACGATCGAGTTTTGACCCCTCGTATCCCCTAATTATAGGTATATCCTATATATCCTAAGAAAGGTAATAGAAGGAGTAACAAACCCTATATAGTTAATATGTGGCACAGATGCGATTTAAGGGGTTACAAGTGACTGAAAACGGCCGAACCTAAGAAAAAATACACCACAAATTACGTTACGATCGAGTTTTGACCCCTCGTATCCCCTAATTACAGGTATATCCTATATATCCTAAGAAAGGTAATAGAAGGAGTAACAAACCCTATATAATTAATATGTGGCACAGATGCGATTTAAGGGGTAACAAGTGACCGAAAACGGCCGAACCTAAGAAAAAATACACCACAAATTACGTTACGATCGAGTTTTGAACCCCCGTATCCCCTAATTACAGGTATATCCTATATATCCTAAGAAAGGTAATAGAAGGAGGAACAAAACCTATATAGTGAATATGTGGCACAGATGCGATTTAAGGGGTAACAAGTGACCGAAAAGCGAAATCGGCCGAACCTAAGAAAAAATACACCACAAATTACGTTACGATCGAGTTTTGAACCCCCGTATCCCCTAATTACAGGTATATCCTATATATCCTAAGAAAGGTAATAGAAGGAGGAACAAAACCTATATAGTGAATATGTGGCACAGATGCGATTTAAGGGGTAACAAGTGACCGAAAAGCGAAATCGGCCGAACCTAAGAAAAAATACACCACAAATTACGTTACGATCGAGTTTTGACCCCTCGTATCCCCTAATTACAGGTATATCCTATATATCCTAAGAAAGGTAATAGAAGGAGTAACAAACCCTATGTAGTTAATATGTGGCACAGATGCGATTTAAGGGGTTACAAGTGACCGAAAACGGTCGAACCTAAGAAAAAATACACCACAAATTACGTTACGATCGAGTTTTGACCCCTCGTATCCCCTAATTACAGGTATATCCTATATATCCTAAGAAAGGTAATAGAAGGAGTAACAAACCCTATATAATTAATATGTGGCACAGATGCGATTTAAGGGGTAACAAGTGACCGAAAACGGCCGAACCTAAGAAAAAATACACCACAAATTACGTTACGATCGAGTTTTGAACCCCCGTATCCCCTAATTACAGGTATATCCTATATATCCTAAGAAAGGTAATAGAAGGGGGAACAAAACCTATATAGTGAATATGTGGCACAGATGCGATTTAAGGGGTAACAAGTGACCGAAAAGCGAAATCGGCCGAACCTAAGAAAAAATACACCACAAATTACGTTACGATCGAGTTTTGACCCCTCGTATCCCATAATTACAGGTATATCCTATATATCCTAAGAAAGGTAATAGAAGGAGTAACAAACCCTATATAGTTAATATGTGGCACAGATGCGATTTAAGGGGTAACAAGTGACCGAAAACGGCCGAACCTAAGAAAAAATACACCACAAATTACGTTACGATCGAGTTTTGAACCCCCGTATCCCCTAATTACAGGTATATCCTATATATCCTAAGAAAGGTAATTGAAGGGGGAACAAAACCTATATAGTGAATATGTGGCACAGATGCGATTTAAGGGGTAACAAGTGACCGAAAAGCGAAATCGGCCGAACCTAAGAAAAAATACACCACAAATTACGTTACGATCGAGTTTTGACCCCTCGTATCCCCTAATTACAGGTATATCCTATATATCCTAAGAAAGGTAATAGAAGGAGTAACAAACCCTATATAGTTAATATGTGGCACAGATGCGATTTAAGGGGTAACAAGTGACCGAAAACGGCCGAACCTAAGAAAAAATACACCACAAATTACGTTACGATCGAGTTTTGAACCCCCGTATCCCCTAATTACAGGTATATCCTATATATCCTAAGAAAGGTAATTGAAGGGGGAACAAAACCTATATAGTGAATATGTGGCACAGATGCGATTTAAGGGGTAACAAGTGACCGAAAAGCGAAATCGGCCGAACTTAAGAAAAAATACACCACAAATTACGTTACGATCGAGTTTTGACCCCTCGTATCCCCTAATTATAGGTATATCCTATATATCCTAAGAAAGGTAATAGAAGGAGTAACAAACCCTATATAGTTAATATGTGGCACAGATGCGATTTAAGGGGTTACAAGTGACTGAAAACGGCTAAACCTAAGAAAAAATACACCACAAATTACGTTACGATCGAGTTTTGAACCCCCGTATCCCCTTATTACAGGTATATCCTATATATCCTAAGAAAGTTAATAGAAGGGGGAACAAAACCTATATAGTGAATATGTGGCACAGATGCGATTTAAGGGGTAACAAGTGACCGAAAAGCGAAATCGGCCGAACCTAAGAAAAAATACACCACAAATTACGTTACGATCGAGTTTTGACCCCTCGTATCCCCTAATTACAGGTATATCCTATATATCCTAAGAAAGGTAATAGAAGGAGTAACAAACCCTATATAGTTAATATGTGGCACAGATGCGATTTAAGGGGTTACAAGTGACTGAAAACGGCCAAACCTAAGAAAAAATACACCACAAATTACGTTACGATCGAGTTTTGAACCCCCGTATCCCCTTATTACAGGTATATCCTATATATCCTAAGAAAGTTAATAGAAGGGGGAACAAAACATATATAGTGAATATGTGGCACAGATGCGATTTAAGGGGTAACAAGTGACCGAAAAGCGAAATCGGCCGAACCTAAGAAAAAATACACCACAAATTACGTTACGATCGAGTTTTGACCCCTCGTATCCCCTAATTACAGGTATATCCTATATATCCTAAGAAAGGTAATAGAAGGAGTAACAAACCCTATATAGTTAATATGTGGCACAGATGCGATTTAAGGGGTTACAAGTGACCGAAAACGGCCGAACCTAAGAAAAAATACACCACAAATTACGTTACGATCGAGTTTTGAACCCCCGTATCCCCTAATTACAGGTATATCCTATATATCCTAAGAAAGGTAATAGAAGGGGGAACAAAACCTATATAGTGAATATGTGGCACAGATGCGATTTAAGGGGTAACAAGTGACCGAAAAGTGAAATCGGCCGAACCTAAGAAAAAATACACCACAAATTACGTTACGATCGAGTTTTGAACCCCCGTATCCCCTAATTACAGGTATATCCTATATATCCTAATAAAGGTACTAGTAGGGGGAACAAAACCTATATAGTGAATATGTGGCACAGATGCGATTTAAGGGGTAACAAGTGACCGAAAAGCGAAATCGGCCGAACCTAAGAAAAAATACACCACAAATTACGTTACGATCGAGTTTTGACCCCTCGTATCCCCTAATTACAGGTATATCCTGTATATCCTAAGAAAGGTAATAGAAGGGGTAACAAACCCTATATAGTTAATATGTGGCACAGATGCAATTTAAGGGGTAACAAGTGACCAAAAACGGTCGAACCTAAGAAAAAATACACCACAAATTACGTTACGATCGAGTTTTGAACCCCCGTATCCCCTAATTACAGGTATATCCTATATATCCTAAGAAAGGTAATAGAAGGGGGAACAAAACCTATATAGTGAATATGTGGCACAGATGCGATTTAAGGGGTAACAAGTTACCGAAAAGCGAAATCGGTCGAACCTAAGAAAAAATACACCACAAATTACGTTACGATCGAGTTTTGACCCCTCGTATCCCCTAATTACAGGTATATCCTATATATCCTAAGAAAGGTAATAGAAGGAGTAACAAACCCTATATAGTTAATATGTGGCACAGATGCGATTTAAGGGGTTACAAGTGACCGAAAACGGTCGAACCTAAGAAAAAATACACCACAAATTACGTTACGATCGAGTTTTGAACCCCCGTATCCCCTAATTACAGGTATATCCTATATATCCTAAGAAAGGTAATAGAAGGGGGAACAAAACCTTCATAGTGAATATGTGGCACAGATGCGATTTAAGGGGTAACAAGTGACCGAAAAGCGAAATCGGCCGAACCTAAGAAAAAATACACCACAAATTACGTTACGATCGAGTTTTGACCCGTCGTATCCCCTAATTACAAGTATATCCTATATATTCTCAGATAGGTAATAGAAGGAGTAACAAACCCTATATAGTTAATATGTGGCACAGATGCGATTTAAGGGGTTACAAGTGACCGAAAACGGCCGAACCTAAGAAAAAATACACCACAAATTACGTTACGATCGAGTTTTGAACCCCCGTATCCCCTTATTACAGGTATATCCTATATATCCTAAGAAAGGTAATAGAAGGAGTAACAAACCCTATATAGTTAATATGTGGCACAGATGCGATTTAAGGGGTAACAAGTGACCGAAAACGGCCGAACCTAAGAAAAAATACACCACAAATTACGTTACGATCGAGTTTTGAACCCCCGTATCCCCTAATTACAGGTATATCCTATATATCCTAAGAAAGGTAATTGAAGGGGGAACAAAACCTATATAGTGAATATGTGGCACAGATGCGATTTAAGGGGTAACAAGTGACCGAAAAGCGAAATCGGCCGAACCTAAGAAAAAATACACCACAAATTACGTTACGATCGAGTTTTGACCCCTCGTATCCCCTAATTACAGGTATATCCTATATATCCTAAGAAAGGTAATAGAAGGGGGAACAAAACCTATATAGTTAATATGTGGCACAGATGCGATTTAAGGGGTTACAAGTGACCGAAAACGGCCTAACCTAAGAAAAAATACACCACAAATTACGTTACGATCGAGTTTTGACCCCTCGTATCCCCTAATTACAGGTATATCCTATATATCCTAAGAAAGGTAATAGAAGGAGTAACAAACCCTATATAGTTAATATGTGGCACAGATGCGATTTAAGGGGTTACAAGTGACCGAAAACGGTCGAACCTAAGAAAAAATACACCACAAATTACGTTACGATCGAGTTTTGAATCCCCGTATCCCCTAATTACAGGTATATCCTATATATCCTAAGAAAGGTAATAGAAGGGGGAACAAAACCTTTATAGTGAATATGTGGCACAGATGCGATTTAAGGGGTAACAAGTGACCGAAAAGCGAAATCGGCCGAACCTAAGAAAAAATACACCACAAATTACGTTACGATCGAGTTTTGACCCGTCGTATCCCCTAATTACAGGTATATCCTATATATCCTAAGATAGGTAATAGAAGGAGTAACAAACCCTATATAGTTAATATGTGGCACAGATGCGATTTAAGGGGTTACAAGTGACCGAAAACGGCCGAACCTAAGAAAAAATACACCACAAATTACGTTACGATCGAGTTTTGAACCCCCGTATCCCCTTATTACAGGTATATCCTATATATCCTAAGAAAGGTAATAGAAGGGGGAACAAAACTTATATAGTGAATATGTGGCACAGATGCGATTTAAGGGGTAACAAGTGACCGAAAAGCGAAATCGGCCGAACCTAAGAAAAAATACACCACAAATTACGTTACGATCGAGTTTTGAACCCCCGTATCCCCTAATTACAGGTATATCCTATATATCCTAAGAAAGGTAATAGAAGGGGGAACAAAACCTATATAGTGAATATGTGGCACAGATGCGATTTAAGGGGTTACAAGTGACCGAAAACGGTCGAACCTAAGAAAAAATACATCACAAATTACGTTACGATCGAGTTTTGAACCCCCGTATCCCCTAATTACAGGTATATCCTATATATCCTAAGAAAGGTAATAGAAGGGGGAACAAAACCTATATAGTTAATATGTGGCACAGATGCGATTTAAGGGGTTACAAGTGACCGAAAACGGCCTAACCTAAGAAAAAATACACCACAAATTACGTTACGATCGAGTTTTGAACCCCCGTATCCCCTAATTACAGGTATATCCTATATATCCCAAGAAAGGTAATAGAAGGGGGAACAAAACCTATATAGTGAATATGTGGCACAGATGCGATTTAAGGGGTTACAAGTGACCGAAAACGGTCGAACCTAAGAAAAAATACACCACAAATTTCGTTACGATCGAGTTTTGAACCCCCGTATCTCCTAATTACAGGTATATCCTATATATCCTAAGAAAGGTAATAGAAGGAGTAACAAACCCTATATAGTTAATATGTGGCACATATGCGATTTAAGGGGTTACAAGTGACCGAAAACGGCCGAACCTAAGAAAAAAAACACCACAAATTACGTTACGATCGAGTTTTGAACCCCCGTATCCCCTAATTACAGGTATATCCTATATATCCTAAGAAAGGTAATAGAAGGGGGAACAAAACCTATATAGTGAATATGTGGCACAGATGCGATTTAAGGGTTAACAAGTGACCGAAAAGCGAAATCGGCCGAACCTAAGAAAAAATACACCACAAATTACGTTACGATCGAGTTTTGAACCCCCGTATCCCCTAATTACAGGTATATCCTATATATCCTAAGAAAGGTAATTGAAGGGGGAACAAAACCTATATAGTGAATATGTGGCACAGATGCGATTTAAGGGGTAACAAGTGACCGAAAAGCGAAATCGGCCGAACCTAAGAAAAAATACACCACAAATTACGTTACGATCGAGTTTTGACCCCTCGTATCCCCTAATTACAGGTATATCCTATATATCCTAATAAAGGTAATAGAAGGAGTAACAAAACCTATATAGTGAATATGTGGCACAGATGCGATTTAAGGGGTTACAAGTGACCGAAAACGGTCGAACCTAAGAAAAAATACATCACAAATTACGTTACGATCGAGTTTTGAACCCCCGTATCCCCTAATTACAGGTATATCCTATATATCCTAAGAAAGGTAATAGAAGGGGGAACAAAACCTATATAGTTAATATGTGGCACAGATGCGATTTAAGGGGTTACAAGTGACCGAAAACGGCCTAACCTAAGAAAAAATACACCACAAATTACGTTACGATCGAGTTTTGAACCCCCGTATCCCCTAATTACAGGTATATCCTATATATCCCAAGAAAGGTAATAGAAGGGGGAACAAAACCTATATAGTGAATATGTGGCACAGATGCGATTTAAGGGGTTACAAGTGACCGAAAACGGTCGAACCTAAGAAAAAATACACCACAAATTACGTTACGATCGAGTTTTGAACCCCCGTATCTCCTAATTACAGGTATATCCTCTATATCCTAAGAAAGGTAATAGAAGGAGTAACAAACCCTATATAGTTAATATGTGGCACATATGCGATTTAAGGGGTTACAAGTGACCGAAAACGGCCGAACCTAAGAAAAAATACACCACAAATTACGTTACGATCGAGTTTTGAACCCCCGTATCCCCTAATTACAGGTATATCCTATATATCCTAAGAAAGGTAATAGAAGGGGGAACAAAACCTATATAGTGAATATGTGGCACAGATGCGATTTAAGGGTTAACAAGTGACCGAAAAGCGAAATCGGCCGAACCTAAGAAAAAATACACCACAAATTACGTTACGATCGAGTTTTGAACCCCCGTATCCCCTAATTACAGGTATATCCTATATATCCTAAGAAAGGTAATAGAAGGGGGAACAAAACCTATATAGTGAATATGTGGCACAGATGCGATTTAAGGGGTAACAAGTGACCGAAAAGCGAAATCGGCCGAACCTAAGAAAAAATACACCACAAATTACGTTACGATCGAGTTTTGACCCCTCGTATCCCCTAATTACAGGTATATCCTATATATCCTAATAAAGGTAATAGAAGGAGTAACAAAACCTATATAGTGAATATGTGGCACAGATGCGATTTAAGGGGTAACAAGTGACCGAAAAGCGAAATCGGCCGAACCTAAGAAAAAATACACCACAAATTACGTTACGATCGAGTTTTGAACCCCCGTATCCCCTAATTACAGGTATATCCTATATATCCTAAGAAAGGTAATAGAAGGGGGAACAAAACCTATATAGTGAATATGTGGCACAGATGCGATTTAAGGGGTTACAAGTGACCGAAAACGGTCGAACCTAAGAAAAAATACATCACAAATTACGTTACGATCGAGTTTTGAACCCCCGTATCCCCTAATTACAGGTATATCCTATATATCCTAAGAAAGGTAATAGAAGGGGGAACAAAACCTATATAGTTAATATGTGGCACAGATGCGATTTAAGGGGTTACAAGTGACCGAAAACGGCCTAACCTAAGAAAAAATACACCACAAATTACGTTACGATCGAGTTTTGAACCCCCGTATCCCCTAATTACAGGTATATCCTATATATCCTAAGAAAGGTAATAGAAGGGGGAACAAAACCTATATAGTGAATATGTGGCACAGATGCGATTTAAGGGGTTACAAGTGACCGAAAACGGTCGAACCTAAGAAAAAATACACCACAAATTACGTTACGATCGAGTTTTGAACCCCCGTATCTCCTAATTACAGGTATATCCTATATATCCTAAGAAAGGTAATAGAAGGAGTAACAAACCCTATATAGTTAATATGTGGCACATATGCGATTTAAGGGGTTACAAGTGACCGAAAACGGCCGAACCTAAGAAAAAATACACCACAAATTACGTTACGATCGAGTTTTGAACCCCCGTATCCCCTAATTACAGGTATATCCTATATATCCTAAGAAAGGTAATAGAAGGAGTAACACACCCTATATAGTTAATATGTGGCACAGATGCGATTTAAGGGGTTACAAGTGACCGAAAACGGTCGAACGTAAGAAAAAATACACCACAAATTACGTTACGATCGAGTTTTGAACCCCCGTATCCCCTAATTACAGGTATATCCTATATATCCTAAGAGAGGTAATAGAAGGGGGAACAAAACCTATATAGTGAATATGTGGCACAGATGCGATTAAAGGGGTTACAAGTGACCGAAAAGCGAAATCGGCCAAACCTTAGAAAAAATACACCACAAATTACGTTACGATCGAGTTTTGACCCCTCGTATCCCCTAATTACAGGTATATCCTATATATCCTAAGAAAGGTAATAGAAGGAGTAACAAACCCTATATAGTTAATATGTGGCACAGATGCGATTTAAGGGGTTACAAGTGACCGAAAACGGTCGAACCTAAGAAAAAATACACCACAAATTACGTTACGATCGAGTTTTGAACCCCCGTATCCCCTAATTACAGGTATATCCTATATATCCTAAGAAAGGTAATAGAAGGGGGAACAAAACCTTTATAGTGAATATGTGGCACAGATGCGATTTAAGGGGTAACAAGTGACCGAAAAGCGAAATCGGCCGAACCTAAGAAAAAATACACCACAAATTACGTTACGATCGAGTTTTGACCCCTCGTATCCCCTAATTACAGGTATATCCTATATATCCTAAGATAGGTAATAGAAGGAGTAACAAACCCTATATAGTTAATATGTGGCACAGATGCGATTTAAGGGGTTACAAGTGACCGAAAACGGCCGAACCTAAGAAAAAATACACCACAAATTACGTTACGATCGAGTTTTGAACCCCCGTATCCCCTTATTACAGGTATATCCTATATATCCTAAGAAAGGTAATAGAAGGGGGAACAAAACTTATATAGTGAATATGTGGCACAGATGCGATTTAAGGGGTAACAAGTGACCGAAAAGCGAAATCGGCCGAACCTAAGAAAAAATACACCACAAATTACGTTACGATCGAGTTTTGACCCCTCGTATCCCCTAATTACAGGTATATCCTATATATCCTAAGAAAGGTAATAGAAGGAGTAACAAAACCTATATAGTGAATATGTGGCACAGATGCGATTTAAGGGGTTACAAGTGACCGAAAACGGCCGAACCTAAGAAAAAATACACCACAAATTACGTTACGATCGAGTTTTGAACCCCCGTATCCCCTAATTACAGGTATATCCTATATATCCTAAGAAAGGTAATAGAAGGGGGAACAAAACTTATATAGTGAATATGTGGCACAGATGCGATTTAAGGGGTAACAAGTGACCGAAAAGCGAAATCGGCCGAACCTAAGAAAAAATACACCACAAATTACGTTACGATCGAGTTTTGACCCCTCGTATCCCCTAATTACAGGTATATCCTATATATCCTAAGAAAGGTAATAGAAGGAGTAACAAACCCTATATAGTTAATATGTGGCACAGATGCGATTTAAGGGGTTACAAGTGACCGAAAACGGCCGAACCTAAGAAAAAATACACCACAAATTACGTTACGATCGAGTTTTGAACCCCCGTATCCCCTTATTACAGGTATATCCTATATATCCTAAGAAAGGTAATAGAAGGGGGAACAAACCCTATATAGTTAATATGTGGCACATATGCGATTTAAGGGGTTACAAGTGACCGAAAACGGCCGAACCTAAGAAAAAATACACCACAAATTACGTTACGATCGAGTTTTGACCCCTCGTATCCCCTAATTACAGGTATATCCTATATATCCTAAGAAAGGTAATAGAAGGAGTAACAAACCCTATATAGTTAATATGTGGCACAGATGCGATTTAAGGGGTTACAAGTGACCGAAAACGGTCGAACCTAAGAAAAAATACACCACAAATTACGTTACGATCGAGTTTTGAACCCCCGTATCCCCTAATTACAGGTATATCCTATCTATCCTAAGAAAGGTAATCGAAGGGGGAACAAAACCTTTATAGTGAATATGTGACACAGATGCGATTTA
The DNA here is from genome assembly GCF_036588685.1 of Mytilus trossulus. Classification (NCBI taxonomy): domain Eukaryota; kingdom Metazoa; phylum Mollusca; class Bivalvia; order Mytilida; family Mytilidae; genus Mytilus; species Mytilus trossulus. Next base: position 65,543,212 of record NC_086386.1, read on the forward strand.
AGGGGTAACAAGTGACCGAAAAGCGAAATCGGCCGAACCTAAGAAAAAATACACCACAAATTACGTTACGATCGAGTTTTGACCCCTCGTATCCCCTAATTACAGGTATATCCTATATATCCTAAGATAGGTAATAGAAGGAGTAACAAACCCTATATAGTTAATATGTGGCACAGATGCGATTTAAGGGGTTACAAGTGACCGAAAACGGCCGAACCTAAGAAAAAATACACCACAAATTACGTTACGATCGAGTTTTGAACCCCCGTATCCCCTTATTACAGGTATATCCTATATATCCTAAGAAAGGTAATAGAAGGGGGAACAAAACTTATATAGTGAATATGTGGCACAGATGCGATTTAAGGGGAAACAAGTGACCGAAAAGCGAAATCGGCCGAACCTAAGAAAAAATACACCACAAATTACGTTACGATCGAGTTTTGACCCCTCGTATCCCCTAATTACAGGTATATCCTATATATCCTAAGAAAGGTAATAGAAGGAGTAACAAACCCTATATAGTTAATATGTGGCACTGATGCGATTTAAGGGGTTATAAGTGACCGAAAACGGCCGAACCTAAGAAAAAATACACCACAAATTACGTTACGATCGAGTTTTGAACCCCCGTATCCCCTAATTACAGGTATATCCTATATATCCTAAGAAAGGTAATAGAAGGGGGAACAAAACCTATATAGTGAATATGTGGCACAGATGCGATTTAAGGGGTAACAAGTGACCGAAAAGCGAAATCGGCCGAACTTAAGAAAAAATACACCACAAATTACGTTACGATCGAGTTTTGACCCCTCGTATCCCCTAATTACAGGTATATCCTATATATCCTAATAAAGGTAATAGAAGGAGTAACAAATCCTATATAGTGAATATGTGGTACAGATGCGATTTAAGGGGTAACAAGTGACCGAAAAGCGAAATCGGCCGAACCTAAGAAAAAATACACCACAAATTACGTTACGACCGAGTTTTGAACCCCCGTATCCCCTAATTACAGGTATATCCTATATATCCTAAGAAAGGTAATAGAAGGGGGAACAAAACCTATATAGTGAATATGTGGCACAGATGCGATGTAAGGGGTTACAAGTGACCGAAAACGGTCGAACCTAAGAAAAAATACATCACAAATTACGTTATGATCGAGTTTTGAACCCCCGTATCCCCTAATTACAGGTATATCCTATATATCCTAAGAAAGGTAATAGAAGGGGGAACAAAACCTATATAGTTAATATGTGGCACAGATGCGATTTAAGGGGTTATCAGTGACCGAAAACGGCATAACCTAAGAAAAAATACACCACAAATTACGTTACGATCGAGTTTTGAACCCCCGTATCCCCTAATTACAGGTATATCCTATATATCCTAAGAAAGGTAATAGAAGGGGGAACAAAACCTATATAGTGAATATGTGGCACAGATGCGATTTAAGGGGTTACAAGTGACCGAAAACGGTCGAACCTAAGAAAAAATACACCACAAATTACGTTACGATCGAGTTTTGAACCCCCGTATCTCCTAATTACAGGTATATCCTATATATCCTAAGAAAGGTAATAGAAGGGGGAACAAAACCTATATAGTGAATATGTGGCACAGATGCGATTTAAGGGATAACAAGTGACCGAAAAGCGAAATCGGCCGAACCTAAGAAAAAATACACCACAAATTACGTTACGATCGAGTTTTGACCCCTCGTATCCCCTAATTACAGGTATGTCCTATATATCCTAAGAAAGGTAATAGAAGGAGTAACAAACCCTATATAGTCAATATGTGGCACAGATGCGATTTAAGGGGTTACAAGTGACCGAAAACGGTCGAACCTAATAAAAAATACACCAAAAATTACGTTACGATCGAGTTTTGAACCCCCGTATCCCCTAATTACAGGTATATCCTATATATCCTAAGAAAGGTAATAGAAGGGGGAACAAAACCTATATAGTGAATATGTGGCACAGATGCGATTTAAGGGGTAACAAGTGACCGAAAAGCGAAATCGGCCGAACCTAAGAAAAAATACACCACAAATTACGTTACGATCGAGTTTTGACCCCTCGTATCCCCTAATTACAGGTATATCCTATATATCCTAATAAAGGTAATAGAAGGAGTAACAAAACCTATATAGTGAATATATGGCACAGATGCGATTTAAGGGGTAACAAGTGACCGAAAAGCGAAATCGGCCGAACCTAAGAAAAAATACACCACAAATTACATTACGATCGAGTTTTGAACCCCTGTATCCCCTAATTACAGGTATATCCTATATATCCTAAGAAAGGTAATAGAAGGGGGAACAAAACCTATATAGTGAATATGTGGCACAGATGCGATTTAAGGGGTTACAAGTGACCGAAAACGGTCGAACCTAAGAAAAAATACACCACAAATTACGTTACGATCGAGTTTTGAACCCCCGTATCCCCTAATTACAGGTATATCCTATATATCCTAAGAAAGGAAATAGAAGGGGAAACAAAACCTATATAGTTAATATGTGGCACAGATGCGATTTAAGGGGTTACAAGTGACCGAAAACGGCCTATATTAAGAAAAAATACACCACAAATTACGTTACGATCGAGTTTTGAACCCCCGTATCCCCTAATTACAGGTATATCCTATATATCCTAAGAAAGGTAATAGAAGGGGGAACAAAACCTATATAGTGAATATGTGGCACAGATGCGATTTAAGGGGTAACAAGTGACCGAAAAGCGAAATCGGCCGAACCTAAGAAAAAATACACCACAAATTACGTTACGATCGAGTTTTGAACCCCCGTATCCCCTAATTACAGGTATATCCTATATATCCTAAGAAAGGTAATAGAAGGGGGAACAAAACCTATATAGTGAATATGTGGCACATATGCGATTTAAGGGGTAACAAGTGACCGAAAAGCGAAATCGGCCGAACCTAAGAAAAAATACACCACAAATTACGTTACGATCGAGCTTTGACCCCTCGTATCCCCTAATTACAGGTATATCCTATATATCCTAAGAAAGGTAATAAAAGGAGTAACAAACCCTTTATAGTTAATATGTGGCACAGATGCGATTTAAGGGGTTACAAGTGACCGAAAACGGTCGAACCTAAGAAAAAATACACCACAAATTACGTTACGATCGAGTTTTGAATCCCCGTATCCCCTAATTACAGGTATATCCTATATATCCTAAGAAAGGTAATAGAAGGGGGAACAAAACCTATATAGTGAATATGTGGCACAGATGCGATTTAAGGGGTAACAAGTGACCGAAAAGCGAAATCGGCCGAACCTAAGAAAAAATACACCACAAATTACGTTACGATCGAGTTTTGCCCCCTCGTATCCCCTAATTACAGGTATATCCGATATATCCTAAGAAAGGTAATAGAAGGAGTAACAAACCCTATATAGTTAATATGTGGCACAGATGCGATTTAAGGGGTTACAAGTGACCGAAAACGGTCGAACCTAAGAAAAAATACACCACAAATTACGTTACGATCGAGTTTTGAACCCCCGTATCCCCTTATTACAGGTATATCCTATGTATCCTAAGAAAGGTAATAGAAGGGGGAACAAAAGCTATATAGTGAATATGTGGCACAGATGCGATTTAAGGGGTAACAAGTGACCGAAAAGCGAAATCGGCCGAACCTAAGAAAAAATACACCACAAATTACGTTACGATCGAGTTTTGACCCCTCGTATCCCCTAATTACAGGTATATCCTATATATCCTAAGAAAGGTAATAGAAGGAGTAACAAACCCTATATAGTTAATATGTGGCACAGATGCGATTTAAGGGGTAACAAGTGACCGAAAACGGCCGAACCTAAGAAAAAATACACCACAAATTACGTTACGATCGAGTTTTGAACCCCCGTATCCCCTAATTACAGATATATCCTATATATCCTAAGAAAGGTAATAGAAGGAGGAACAAAACCTATATAGTGAATATGTGGCACAGATGCGATTTAAGGGGTAACAAGTGACCGAAAAGCGAAATCGGCCGAACCTAAGAAAAAATACACCACAAATTACGTTAAGATCGAGTTTTGAACCCCCGTATCCCCTAATTACAGGTATATCCTATATATCCTAAGAAAGGTAATAGAAGGGGGAACAAAACCTATATAGTGAATATGTGGCACAGATGCGATTTAAGGGGTAACAAGTGACCAAAAAGCGAAATCGGCCGAAATTAAGAAAAAATACACCACAAATTACGTTACGATCGAGTTTTGACCCCTCGTATCCCCTAATTATAGGTATATCCTATATATCGTAAGAAAGGTAATAGAAGGAGTAACAAACCCTATATAGTTAATATGTGGCACAGATGCGATTTAAGGGGTTACAAGTGACCGAAAACGGTCGAACCTAAGAAAAAATACACCACAAATTACGTTACGATCGAGTTTTGAACCCCCGTATCCCCTTATTACAGGTATATCCTATATATCCATAGAAAGGTAATAGAAGGGGGAACAAAACCTATATAGTGAATATGTGGCACAGATGCGATTTAAGGGGTAAGAAGTGACCGAAAAGCGAAATCGGCCGAACCTAAGAAAAAATACACCACAAATTACGTTACGATCGAGTTTTGACCCCTCGTATCCCCTTATTACAGGTATATCCTATATATCCTAAGAAAGGTAATAGAAGGAGTAACAAACCCTATATAGTTAATATGTGGCACAGATGCGATTTAAGGGGTTACAAGTGACCGAAAACGGCCGAACCTAAGAAAAAATACACCACAAATTACGTTACGATCGAGTTTTGAACCCCCGTATCCCCTAATTACAGGTATATCCTATATATCCTAAGAAAGGTAATAGAAGGGGGAACAAAACCTATATAGTGAATATGTGGCACAGATGCGATTTAAGGGGTAACAAGTGACCGAAAAGCGAAATCGGCCGAACCTAAGAAAAAATTCACCACAAATTACGTTACGATCGAGTTTTGAACCCCCGTATCCCCCAATTACAGGTATATCCTATATATCCTAAGAAAGGTAATAGAAGGGGGAACAAAACCTATATAGTGAATATGTGGCACAGATGCGATTTAAGGGGTAACAAGTGACCGAAAAGCGAAATCGGCCGAACCTAAGAAAAAATACACCACAAATTACGTTACGATCGAGTTTTGACCCCTCGTATCCCCTAATTACAGGTATATCCTATATATCCTAAGAAAGGTAATAGAAGGAGTAACAAACCCTATATAGTTAATATGTGGCACAGATGCGATTTAAGGGGTTACAAGTGACCGAAAACGGCCGAACCTAAGAAAAAATACACCACAAATTACGTTACGATCGAGTTTTGAACCCCCGTATCCCCTAATTACAGGTATATCCTAAGAAAGGTAATAGAAGGAGTAACAAACCCTATATAGTTAATATGTGGCACAGATGCGATTTAAGGGGTAACAAGTGACCGAAAAGCGAAATCGGCCGAACCTAAGAAAAAATACACCACAAATTACGTTACGATCGAGTTTTGACCCCTCGTATCCCCTAATTACAGGTATATCCTATATATCCTAAGAAAGATAATAGAAGGAGTAACAAACCCTATATAGTTAATATGTGGCACAGATGCGATTTAAGGGGTAACAAGTGACCGAAAAGCGAAATCGGCCGAACCTAAGAAAAAATACACCACAAATTACGTTACGATCGAGTTTTGACCCCTCGTATCCCCTAATTACAGGTATATCCTATATATCCTAAGAAAGGTAATAGAAGGAGTAACAAACCCTATATAGTTAATATGTGGGACAGATGCGATTTAAGGGGTTACAAGTGACCGAAAACGGCCGAACCTAAGAAAAAAGACACCACAAATTACGTTACGATCGAGTTTTTTACCCCCGTATCCCCTAATTACAGGTATATCCTATGTATCCTAAGAAAGGTAATAGAAGGGGGAACAAAACCTATATAGTGAATATGTGGCACAGATGCGATTTAAGGGGTAACAAGTGACCGAAAAGCGAAATCGGCCGAACCTAAGAAAAAATTCACCACAAATTATGTTACGATCGAGTTTTGAACCCCCGTATCCCCCAATTACAGGTATATCCTATATATCCTAAGAAAGGTAATAGAAGGGGGAACAAAACCTATATAGTGAATATGTGGCACAGATGCGATTTAAGGGGTAACAAGTGACCGAAAAGCGAAATCGGCCGAACCTAAGAAAAAATACACCACAAATTACGTTACGATCGAGTTTTGACCCCTCGTATCCCCTAATTACAGGTATATCCTATATATCCTAAGAAAGGTAATAGAAGGAGTAACAAACCCTATCTAGTTAATATGTGGCACAGATGCGATTTAAGGGGTTACAAGTGCCCGAAAACGGCCGAACCTAAGAAAAAATACACCACAAATTACGTTACGATCGAGTTTTGAACCCCCGTATCCCCTAATTACAGGTATATCCTATATATCCTAAGAAAGGTAATAGAAGGGGGAACAAAACCTATATAGTGAATATGTGGCACAGATGCGATTTAAGGGGTAACAAGTGACCGAAAAGCGAAATCGGCCGAACCTAAGAAAAAATTCACCACAAATTACGTTACGATCGAGTTTTGAACCCCCGTATCCCCCAATTACAGGTATATCCTATATATCCTTAGAAAGGTAATAGAAGGGGGAACAAAACCTATATAGTGAATATGTGGCACAGATGCGATTTAAGGGGTAACAAGTGACCGAAAAGCGAAATCGGCCGAACCTAAGAAAAAATACACCACAAATTACGTTACGATCGAGTTTTGACCCCTCGTATCCCCTAATTACAGGTATATCCTATATATCCTAAGAAAGGTAATAGAAGGAGTAACAAACCCTATATAGTTAATATGTGGCACAGATGCGATTTAAGGGGTTACAAGTGACCGAAAACGGCCGAACCTAAGAAAAAATACACCACAAATTACGTTACGATCGAGTTTTGAACCCCCGTATCCCCTAATTACAGGTATATCCTAAGAAAGGTAATAGAAGGAGTAACAAACCCTATATAGTTAATATGTGGCACAGATGCGATTTAAGGGGTAACAAGTGACCGAAAAGCGAAATCGGCCGAACCTAAGAAAAAATACACCACAAATTACGTTACGATCGAGTTTTGACCCCTCGTATCCCCTAATTACAGGTATATCCTATATATCCTAAGAAAGATAATAGAAGGAGTAACAAACCCTATATAGTTAATATGTGGCACAGATGCGATTTAAGGGGTAACAAGTGACCGAAAAGCGAAATCGGCCGAACCTAAGAAAAAATACACCACAAATTACGTTACGATCGAGTTTTGACCCCTCGTATCCCCTAATTACAGGTATATCCTATATATCCTAAGAAAGGTAATAGAAGGAGTAACAAACCCTATATAGTTAATATGTGGGACAGATGCGATTTAAGGGGTTACAAGTGACCGAAAACGGCCGAACCTAAGAAAAAAGACACCACAAATTACGTTACGATCGAGTTTTTTACCCCCGTATCCCCTAATTACAGGTATATCCTATGTATCCTAAGAAAGGTAATAGAAGGGGGAACAAAACTTATATAGTGAATATGTGGCACATATGCGATTTAAGGGGTAACAAGTGACCGAAAAGCGAAATCGGCCGAACTTAAGAAAAAATACACCACAAATTACGTTATGATCCAGTTTTGATCCCTCGTATCCCCTAATTACAGGTATATCCTATATATCCTAAGAAAGGTAATAGAAGGAGTAACAAACCCTATATAGTTAATATGTGGCACAGATGCGATTTAAGGGGTTACAAGTGACCGAAAACGGTCGAACCTAAGAAAAAATACACCACAAATTACGTTACAATCGAGTTTTGAACCCCCGTATCCCCTTATTACAGGTATATCCTATATATCCTAAGAAAGGTAATGGAAGGGGGAACAAAACCTAGATAGTGAATATGTGGCACAGATGCGATTTAAGGGGTAACAAGTGACCGAAAAGCGAAATCGGCCGAACCTAAGAAAAAATACACCACAAATTACGTTACGATCGAGTTTTGACCCCTCGTATCCCCTAATTACAGGTATATCCTATATATCCTAAGAAAGGTAATAGAAGGAGTAACAAACCCTATATAGTTAATATGTGGCACAAATGCGATTTAAGGGGTTACAAGTGACCGAAAACGGCCGAACCTAAGAAAAAATACACCACAAATTACGTTACGATCGAGTTTTGAACCCCCGTATCCCCTAATTACAGGTATATCCTATATATCCTAAGAAAGGGAATAGAAGGGGGAACAAAACCTATATAGTGAATATGTGGCACAGATGCGATTTAAGGGGTAACAAGTGACCGAAAAGCGAAATCGGCCGAACCTAAGAAAAAATACACCACAAATTACGTTACGATCGAGTTTTGACCCCTCGTATCCCCTAATTACAGGTATATCCTATATATCATAAGAAAGGTAATAGAAGGAGTAACAAACCCTATATAGTTAATATGTGGCACAGATGCGATTTAAGGGGTTACAAGTGACCGAAAACGGTCGAACCTAAGAAAAAATACACCACAAATTACGTTACGATCGAGTTTTGAACCCCCGTATCCCCTAATTACAGGTATATCCTATATATCCTAAGAAAGGTAATAGAAGGGGGAACAAAACCTATATAGTGAATATGTGGCACAGATGCGATTTAAGGGGTAACAAGTGACCGAAAAGCGAAATCGGCCGAACCTAAGAAAAAATACACCACAAATTACGTTACGATCGAGTTTTGACCCCTCGTATCCCCTAATTACAGGTATATCCTATATATCCTAAGAAAGGTAATAGAAGGAGTAACAAATCCTATATAGTTAATATGTGGCACAGATGCGATTTAAGGGGTTACAAGTGACCGAAAACGGCCGAACCTAAGAAAAAATACACCACAAATTACGTTACGATCGAGTTTTGAACCCCCGTATCCCCTAATTACAGGTATATCCTATATATCCTAAGAAAGGTAATAGAAGGGGGAACAAAACCTATATAGTGAATATGTGGCACAGATGCGATTTAAGGGGTAACAAGTGACCGAAAAGCGAAATCGGCCGAACCTAAGAAAAAATACACCACAAATTACATTACGATCGAGTTTTGAACCCCCGTATCCCCTAATTACAGGTATATCCTATATATCCTAAGAAAGGTAATAGAAGGGGGAACAAAACCTATATAGTGAATATGTGGCACAGATGCGATTTAAGGATAACAAGTGACCGAAAAGCGAAATCGGCCGAACCTAAGAAAAAAAATACACCACAAATTACGTTACGATCGAGTTTTGACCCCTCGTATCCCCTAATTACAGGTATATCCTATATATCCTAAGAAAGGTAATAGAAGGAGTAACAAACCCTATATAGTTAATATGTGGCACAGATGCGATTTAAGGGGTTACAAGTGTCCGAAAACGGTGGAACCTAAGAAAAAATACACCACAAATTACGTTACGATCGAGTTTTGAACCCCCGTATCCCCTAATTACAGGTATATCCTATATATCCTAAGAAAGGTAATAGAAGGGGGAACAAAACCTATATAGTGAATATGTGGCACAGATGCGATTTAAGGGGTAACAAGTGACCGAAAAGCGAAATCGGCCGAACCTAAGAAAAAATACACCCCAAATTACGTTACGATCGAGTTTTGACCCCTCGTATCCCCTAATTACAGGTATATCCTATATATCCTAAGAAAGGTAATAGAAGGAGTAACAAACCCTATATAGTTAATATGTGGCACAGATGCGATTTAAGGGGTTACAAGTGACCGAAAACGGCCGAACCTAAGAAAAAATACACCACAAATTACGTTACGATCGAGTTTTGAACCCTCGTATCCCCTAATTACAGGTATATCCTATATATCCTAAGAAAGGTAATAGAAGGGGGAACAAAACCTATATAGTGAATATGTGGCACAGATGCGATTTAAGGGGTAACAAGTGACCGAAAAGCGAAATCGGCCGAACCTAAGAAAAAATACACCACAAATTACGTTACGATCGAGTTTTGACCCCTCGTATCCCCTAATTACAGGTATAACCTATGTATCCTAAGAAAGGTAATAGAAGGAGTAACAAACCCTATGTAGTTAAAATGTGGCACAGATGCGATTTAAGGGGTTACAAGTGACCGAAAACGGTCGAACCTAAGAAAAAATACACCACAAATTACGTTACGATCGAGTTTTGAACCCCCGTATCCCCTAATTACAGGTATATCCTATATATCCTAAGAAAGGTAATAGAAGGGGGAACAACACCTATATAGTGAATATGTGGCACAGATGCGATTTAAGGGGTAACAAGTGACCGAAAAGCGAAATCGGCCGTACCTAAGAAAAAATACACCACAAATTACGTTACGATCGAGTTTTGACCCCTCGTATCCCCAAATTACAGGTATATCCTATATATCCTAAGAAAGGTAATAGAAGGAGTAACAAACCCTATATAGTTAATATGTGGCACAGATGCGATTTAAGGGGTTACAAGTGACCGAAAACGGTCGAACCTAAGAAAAAATACACCACAAATTACGTTACGATCGAGTTTTGAACCCCCGTATCCCCTTATTACAGGTATATCCTATATATCCTAAGAAAGGTAATAGAAGGGGGAACAAAACCTATATAGTGAATATGTGGCACAGATGCGATTTAAGGGGTAACAAGTGACCGAAAAGCGAAATCGGCCGAACTTAAGAAAAAATACACCACAAATTACGTTACGATCGAGTTTTGACCCCTCGTATCCCCTAATTACAGGTATATCCTATATATCCTAAGAAAGGTAATAGAAGGAGTAACAAACCCTATATAGTTAATATGTGGCACAGATGCGATTTAAGGGGTTACAAATGACCGAAAAAGCCGAACCTAAGAAAAAATACACCACAAAGTACGTTACGATCGAGTTTTGAACCCCCGTATCCCCTTATTACAGGTATATCCTATATATCCTAAGAAAGGTAATAGAAGGGGGAACAAAACCTATATAGTGAATATGTGGCACAGATGCGATTTAAGGGATAACAAGTGACCGAAAAGCAAAATCGGCCGAACCTAAGAAAAAATACACCACAAATTACGTTATGATCGAGTTTTGACCCCTCGTATCCCCTAATTACAGGTATATCCTATATATCCTAAGAAAGGTAATAGAAGGAGTAACAAACCCTATATAGTTAATATGTGGCACAGATGCGATTTAAGGGGTTACAAGTGACCGAAAACGGTCGAACCTAAGAAAAAATACATCACAAATTACGTTACGATCGAGTTTTGAACCCCCGTATCCCCTAATTACAGGTATATCCTATATATCCTAAGAAAGGTAATAGAAGATGGAACAAAACCTATATAGTGAATATGTGGCACAGATGCGATTTAAGGGGTGACAAGTGACCGAAAAGCGAAATCGGCCGAACCTAAGAAAAAATACACCACAAATTACGTTACGATCGAGTTTTGACCCCTCGTATCCCCTAATTACAGGTATATCCTATATATCCTAATAAAGGTAATAGAAGGAGTAACAAAACCTATATAGTGAATATGTGGCACAGATGCGATTTAAGGAGTAACAAGTGACCGAAAAGCGAAATCGGCCGAACCTATGAAAAAATACACCACAAATTACGTTACGATCGAGTTTTGAACCCCCGTATACCCTAATTACAGGTATATCCTATATATCCTAAGAAAGGTAATAGAAGGGGGAACAAAACCTATATAGTGAATATGTGGCACAGATGCGAATTAAGGGGTTACAAGTGACCGAAAACGGTCGAACCTAAGAAAAAATACACCACAAATTACGTTACGATCGAGTTTTGAAACCCCGTATCCCCTAATTACAGGTATATCCTATATATCCTAAGAAAGGTTATAGAAGGGGGAACAAAACCTATATAGTTAATATGTGGCACAGATGCGATTTAAGGGGTTACAAGTGACCGAAAACGGCCTAACCTAAGAAAAAATAAACCACAAATTACGTTACGATCGAGTTTTGAACCCCCGTATCCCCTAATTACAGGTATATCCTATATATCCTAAGAAAGGTAATAGAAGGGGGAACAAAACCTATATAGTGAATATGTGGCACAGATGCGATTTAAGGGGTTACAAGTGACCGAAAACGGTCGAACCTAAGAAAAAATACACCACAAATTACGTTACGATCGAGTTTTGAACCCCCGTATCCCCTAATTACAGGTATATCCTATATATCCTAAGAAAGGTAATAGAAGGAGTAACAAACCCTATATAGTTAATATGTGGCACAGATGCGATTTAAGGGGTTACAAGTGACCGAAAACGGCCGAACCTAAGAAAAAATACACCACAAATTACGTTACGATCGAGTTTTGACCCCTCGTATCCCCTAATTACAGGTATATCCTATATATCATAAGAAAGGTAATAGAAGGAGTAACAAACCCTATATAGTTAATATGTGGCGCAGATGCGATTTAAGGGGTTACAAGTGACCGAAAACGGCCGAACCTAAGAAAAAATACACCACAAATTACGTTACGATCGAGTTTTGAACCCCCGTATCCCCTTATTACAGGTATATCCTATATATCCTAAGAAAGGTAATAGAAGGGGGAACAAAACATATATAGTGAATATGTGGCACAGATGCGATTTAAGGGGTAACAAGTGACCGAAAAGCGAAATCGGCCGAACTTTAGAAAAAACACACCATAAATTACGTTACGATCGAGTTTTGACCCCTCGTATCCCCTAATTACAGGTATATCCTATATATCCTAAGAAAGGTAATAGAAGGAGTAACAAACCCTATATAGTTAATATGTGGCACAGATGCGATTTAAGGGGTTACAAGTGACCGAAAACGGCCGAACCTAAGAAAAAATACACCACAAATTACGTTACGATCGAGTTTTGAAACCCCGTATCCCCTTATTACAGGTATATCCTATATATCCTAAGAAAGGTAATAGAAGGGGGAACAAAACCTATATAGTGAATATGTGGCACAGATGCGATTTAAGGGGTAACAAGTGACCGAAAAGCGAAATCGGCCGTACCTAAGAAAAAATACACCACAAATTACGTTACGATCGAGTTTTGACCCCTCGTATCCCCAAATTACAGGTATATCCTATATATCCTAAGAAAGGTAATAGAAGGAGTAACAAACCCTATATAGTTAATATGTGGCACAGATGCGATTTAAGGGGTTACAAGTGACCGAAAACGGTCGAACCTAAGAAAAAATACACCACAAATTAAGTTACGATCGAGTTTTGAACCCCCGTATCCCCTTATTACAGGTATATCCTATATATCCTAAGAAAGGTAATAGAAGGGGGAACAAAAACTATATAGTGAATATGTGGCACAGATGCGATTTAAGGGGTAACAAGTGACCGAAAAGCGAAATCGGCCGAACTTAAGAAAAAATACACCACAAATTACGTTACGATCGAGTTTTGACCCCTCGTATCCCCTAATTACAGGTATATCCTATATATCCTAAGAAAGGTAATAGAAGGAGTAACAAACCCTATATAGTTAATATGTGGCACAGATGCGATTTAAGGGGTTACAAGTGACCGAAAAAGCCGAACCTAAGAAAAAATACACCACAAAGTACGTTACGATCGAGTTTTGAACCCCCGTATCCCCTTATTACAGGTATATCCTATATATCCTAAGAAAGGTAATAGAAGGGGGAACAAAACCTATATAGTGAATATGTGGCACAGATGCGATTTAAGGGGTAACAAGTGACCGAAAAGCGAAATCGGCCGAACTTAAGAAAAAACACACCATAAATTACGTTACGATCGAGTTTTGACCCCTCGTATCCCCTAATTACAGGTATATCCTATATATCCTAAGAAAGGTAATAGAAGGAGTAACAAACCCTATATAGTTAATATGTGGCACAGATGCGATTTAAGGGGTTACAAGTGACCGAAAACGGCCGAACCTAAGAAAAAATACACCACAAATTACGTTACGATCGAGTTTTGAACCCCCGTATCCCCTTATTACAGGTATATCCTATATATCCTAAGAAAGGTAATAGAAGGGGGAACAAAACCTATATAGTTAATATGTGGCACAGATGCGATTTAAGGGATAACAAGTGACCGAAAAGCGAAATCGGCCGAACCTAAGAAAAAATACACCACAAATTACGTTACGATCGAGTTTTGACCCCTCGTATCCCCTAATTACAGGTATATCCTATATATCCTAAGAAAGGTAATAGAAGGAGTAACAAACCCTATATAGTTAATATGTGGCACAGATGCGATTTAAGGGGTTACAAGTGACCGAAAACGGTCGAACCTAAGAAAAAATACACCACAAATTACGTTACGATCGAGTTTTGAACCCCCGTATCCCCTAATTACAGGTATATCCTATATATCCTAAGAAAGGTAATAGAAGGGGGAACAAAACCTATATAGTGAATATGTGGCACAGATGCGATTTAAGGGGTAACAAGTGACCGAAAAGCGAAATCGGCCGAACCTAAGAAAAAATACACCACAAATTACGTTACGATCGAGTTTTGACCCCTCGTATCCCCTAATTACAGGTATATCCTATGTATCCTAAGAAAGGTAATAGAAGGAGTAACAAACCCTATATAGTGAATATGTGGCACAGATGCGATTTAAGGGGTAACAAATGACCGAAAAGCGAAATCGGCCGAACCTAAGAAAAAATACACCATAAATTACGTTACGATCGAGTTTTGAACCCCCGTATCCCCTAATTACAGGTATATCCTATATATCCTAAGAAAGGTAATAGAAGGGGGAACAAAACCTCTATAGTGAATATGTGGCACAGATGCGATTTAAGGGGTTACAAGTGACCGAAAACGGTCGAACCTAAGAAAAAATACACCACAAATTACGTTACGATCGAGTTTTGAACCCCCGTATCCCCTAATTACAGGTATATCCTAAGAAAGGTAATAGAAGGAGTAACAAACCCTATATAGTTAATATGTGGCACAGATGCGATTTAAGGGGTTACAAGTGACCGAAAACGGTCGAACCTAAGAAAAAATACACCACAAATTACGTTACGATCGAGTTTTGAACCCCCGTATCCCCTAATTACAGGTATATCCTATATATCCTAAGAAAGGTAATAGAAGGGGGAACAAAACCTATATAGTGAATATGTGTCACAGATGCGATTTAAGGGGTAACAAGTGACCGAAAAGCGAAATCGGCCGAACCTTAGAAAAAATACACCACGAATTACGTTACGATCGAGTTTTGACCCCCGTATCCCCTAATTACAAGTATATCCTATATATCCTAAGAAAGGTAATAGAAGGGGGAACAAAACCTATATAGTGAATATGTGGCACAGATGCGATTTAAGGGGTAACAAATGACCGAAAAGCGAAATCGGCCGAACCTAAGAAAAAATACACCACAAATTACGTTACGATCGAGTTTTGACCCCTCGTATCCCCTAATTATAGGTATATCCTATATATCCTAAGAAAGGTAATAGAAGGAGTAACAAACCCTATATAGTTAATATGTGGCACAGATGCGATTTAAGGGGTTACAAGTGACTGAAAACGGCCGAACCTAAGAAAAAATACACCACAAATTACGTTACGATCGAGTTTTGACCCCTCGTATCCCCTAATTACAGGTATATCCTATATATCCTAAGAAAGGTAATAGAAGGAGTAACAAACCCTATATAGTTAATATGTGGCACAGATGCGATTTAAGGGGTAACAAGTGACCGAAAACGGCCGAACCTAAGAAAAAATACACCACAAATTACGTTACGATCGAGTTTTGAACCCCCATTATCCCCTAATTACAGGTATATCCTATATATCCTAAGAAAGGTAATAGAAGGAGGAACAAAACCTATATAGTGAATATGTGGCACAGATGCGATTTAAGGGGTAACAAGTGACCGAAAAGCGAAATCGGCCGAACCTAAGAAAAAATACACCACAAATTACGTTACGATCGAGTTTTGAACCCCCGTATCCCCTAATTACAGGTATATCCTATATATCCTAAGGAAGGTAATAGAAGGAGTAACAAACCCTATATAGTTAATATGTGGCACAGATACGATTTAAGGGGTTACAAGTGACCGAAAACGGTCGAACCTAAGAAAAAATACACCACAAATTACGTTACGATCGAGTTTTGAACCCCCGTATCCCCTAATTACAGGTATATCCTATATATCCTAAGAAAGTTAATAGAAGGGGGAACAAAACCTATATAGTGAATATGTGGCACAGATGCGATTTAAGGGGTAACAAATGACCGAAAAGCGAAATCGGCCGAACCTAAGAAAAAATACACCACAAATTACGTTACGATCGAGTTTTGATTCCTCGTATCCCCTAATTATAGGTATATCCTATATATCCTAAGAAAGGTAATAGAAGGAGTAACAAACCCTATATAGTTAATATGTGGCACAGATGCGATTTAAGGGGTTACAAGTGACTGAAAACGGCCGAACCTAAGAAAAAATACACCACAAATTACGTTACGATCGAGTTTTGACCCCTCGTATCCCCTAATTACAGGTATATCCTATATATCCTAAGAAAGGTAATAGAAGGAGTAACAAACCCTATATAGTTAATATGTGGCACAGATGCGATTTAAGGGGTAACAAGTGACCGAAAACGGCCGAACCTAAGAAAAAATACACCACAAATTACGTTACGATCGAGTTTTGAACCCCCGTATCCCCTAATTACAGGTATATCCTATATATCCTAAGAAAGGTAATAGAAGGAGGAACAAATAGATATAGGAAGATGTGGTGTGAGTGCCAATGAGACAACTCTCCATCCAAATAACAATTTAAAAATTAAACCATTATAGGTTAAAGTACGGCCTTCAACACGGAGCCTTGGCTCACACCGAACAACAAGCTATAAAGGGTCCCAAAATTACTAGTGTAAAACCATTCAAACGGGAAAACCAACGGTCTAATCTATATAAACAAAACGAGAAACACGTATATATTACATAAACAAACGACAACTACTGTACATCAGATTCCTGACTTAGGACAGGTGCAAACATTTGCAGCGGGATTAAACGTTTTAATGGGCCCAAACCTTCTCCCTTTTTCTGAAACAATAGCATAACATCACAACATATAAAAACATACGATAAAATATCAATTAGCAGACTTAACTCAATCAAAAAAACCTATATAGTGAATATGTGGCACAGATGCGATTTAAGGGGTAACAAGTGACCGAAAAGCGAAATCGGCCGAACCTAAGAAAAAATACACCACAAATTACGTTACGATCGAGTTTTGAACCCCCGTATCCCCTAATTACAGGTATATCCTATATATCCTAAGAAAGGTAATAGAAGGGGGAACAAAACCTATATAGTGAATATGTGGCACAGATGCGATTTAAGGGGTAACAAGTGACCGAAAAGCGAAATCGGCCGAACCTAAGAAAAAATACACCACAAATTACGTTACGATCGAGTTTTGACCCCTCGTATCCCCTAATTACAGGTATATCCTATATATCCTAAGAAAGGTAATAGAAGGAGTAACAAACCCTATATAGTTAATATGTGGCACAGATGCGATTTAAGGGGTTACAAGTGACCGAAAACGGCCGAACCTAAGAAAAATACACCACAAATTACGTTACGATCGAGTTTTGAACCCCCGTATCCCCTAATTACAGGTATATCCTATATATCCTAAGAAAGGTAATAGAAGGGGGAACAAAACTTATATAGTGAATATGTGGCACAGATGCGATTTAAGGGGGAACAAGTGACCGAAAAGTGAAATCGGCCGAACCTAAGAAAAAATACACCACAAATTACGTTACGATCGAGTTTTGAACCCCCGTATCCCCTAATTACAGGTATATCCTATATATCCTAAGAAAGGTAATAGAAGGGGGAACAAAACCTATATAGTGAATATGTGGCACAGATGCGATTTAAGGGGTAACAAGTGACCGAAAAGCGAAATCGGTCGAACCTAAGAAAAAATACACCACAAATTACGTTACGATCGAGTTTTGACCCCTCGTATCCCCTAATTACAGGTATATCCTATATATCCTAAGAAAGGTAATAGAAGGAGTAACAAACCCTATATAGTTAATATGTGGCACAGATGCGATTTAAGGGGTTACAAGTGACCGAAAACGGTCGAACCTAAGAAAAAATACACCACAAATTACGTTACGATCGAGTTTTGAACCCCCGTATCCCCTAATTACAGGTATATCCTATATATCCTAAGAAAGGTAATAGAAGGGGGAACAAAACCTATATAGTGAATATGTGGCACAGATGCGATTTAAGGGGTAACAAGTGACCGAAAAGCGAAATCGGCCGAACCTAAGAAAAAATACACCCCAAATTACGTTACGATCGAGTTTTGACCCCTCGTATCCCCTAATTACAGGTATATCCTATATATCCTAAGAAAGGTAATAGAAGGAGTAACAAACCCTATATAGTTAATATGTGGCACAGATGCGATTTAAGGGGTTACAAGTGACCGAAAACGGCCGAACCTAAGAAAAAATACACCACAAATTACGTTACGATCGAGTTTTGAACCCTCGTATCCCCTAATTACAGGTATATTCTATATATCCTAAGAAAGGTAATAGAAGGGGGAACAAAACCTATATAGTGAATATGTGGCACAGATGCGATTTAAGGGGTAACAAGTGACCGAAAAGCGAAATCGGCCGAACCTAAGAAAAAATACACCACAAATTACGTTACGATCGAGTTTTGACCCCTCGTATCCCCTAATTACAGGTATATCCTATGTATCCTAAGAAAGGTAATAGAAGGAGAAACAAACCCTATGTAGTTAATATGTGGCACAGATGCGATTTAAGGGGTTACAAGTGACCGAAAACGGTCGAACCTAAGAAAAAATACACCACAAATTACGTTACGATCGAGTTTTGAACCCCCGTATCCCCTAATTACAGGTATATCCTATATATCCTAAGAAAGGTAATAGAAGGGGGAACAAAACCTATATAGTGAATATGTGGCACAGATGCGATTTAAGGGGTAACAAGTGACCGAAAAGCGAAATCGGCCGAACCTAAGAAAAAATACACCACAAATTACGTTACGATCGAGTTTTGACCCCTCGTATCCCCTAATTACAGGTATATCCTATATATCCTAAGAAAGGTAATAGAAGGAGTAACAAACCCTATATAGTTAATATGTGGCACAGATGCGATTTAAGGGGTTACAAGTGACCGAAAACGGCCGAACCTACAAAAATACACCACAAATTACGTTACGATCGAGTTTTGAACCCCCGTATCCCCTAATTACAGGTATATCCTATATATCCTAAGAAAGGTAATAGAAGGGGGAACAAAACTTATATAGTGAATATGTGGCACAGATGCGATTTAAGGGGTAACAAGTGACCGAAAAGTGAAATCGGCCGAACCTAAGAAAAAATACACCACAAATTACGTTACGATCGAGTTTTGAACCCCCGTATCCCCTAATTACAGGTATATCCTATATATCCTAAGAAAGGTAATAGAAGGGGGAACAAAACCTATATAGTGAATATGTGGCACAGATGCGATTTAAGGGGTAACAAGTGACCGAAAAGCGAAATCGGTCGAACCTAAGAAAAAATACACCACAAATTACGTTACGATCGAGTTTTGACCCCTCGTATCCCCTAATTACAGGTATATCCTATATATCCTAAGAAAGGTAATAGAAGGAGTAACAAACCCTATATAGTTAATATGTGGCACAGATGCGATTTAAGGGGTTACAAGTGACCGAAAACGGTCGAACCTAAGAAAAAATACACCACAAATTACGTTACGATCGAGTTTTGAACCCCCGTATCCCCTAATTACAGGTATATCCTATATATCCTAAGAAAGGTAATAGAAGGGGGAACAAAACCTATATAGTGAATATGTGGCACAGATGCGATTTAAGGGGTAACAAGTGACCGAAAAGCGAAATCGGCCGAACCTAAGAAAAAATACACCCCAAATTACGTTACGATCGAGTTTTGACCCCTCGTATCCCCTAATTACAGGTATATCCTATATATCCTAAGAAAGGTAATAGAAGGAGTAACAAACCCTATATAGTTAATATGTGGCACAGATGCGATTTAAGGGGTTACAAGTGACCGAAAACGGCCGAACCTAAGAAAAAATACACCACAAATTACGTTACGATCGAGTTTTGAACCCTCGTTTCCCCTAATTACAGGTATATCCTATGTATCCTAAGAAAGGTAATAGAAGGGGGAACAAAACCTATATAGTGAATATGTGGCACAGATGCGATTTAAGGGGTAACAATTGACCGAAAAGCGAAATCGGCCGAACCTAAGAAAAAATACACCACAAATTACGTTACGATCGAGTTTTGACCCCTCGTATCCCCTAATTACAGGTATATCCTATGTATCCTAAGAAAGGTAATAGAAGGAGTAACAAACCCTATGTAGTTAATATGTGGCACAGATGCGATTTAAGGGGTTACAAGTGACCGAAAACGGTCGAACCTAAGAAAAAATACACCACAAATTACGTTACGATCGAGTTTTGAACCCCCGTATCCCCTAATTACAGGTATATCCTATATATCCTAAGAAAGGTAATAGAAGGGGGAACAACACCTATATAGTGAATATGTGGCACAGATGCGATTTAAGGGGTAACAAGTGACCGAAAAGCGAAATCGGCCGAACCTAAGAAAAAATACACCACAAATTACGTTACGATCGAGTTTTGACCCCTCGTATCCCCTAATTACAGGTATATCCTAAGAAAGGTAATAGAAGGGGGAACAAAACCTATATAGTTAATATGTGGCACAGATGCGATTTAAGGGGTTACAAGTGACCGAAAACGGCCTAACCTAAGAAAAAATACACCACAAATTACGTTACGATCGAGTTTTGAACCCCCGTATCCCCCAATTACAGGTATATCCTATATATCCTAAGAAAGGTAATAGAAGGGGGAACAAAACCTATATAGTGAATATGTGGCACAGATGCGATTTAAGGGGTTACAAGTGACCGAAAACGGCCGAACATAAGAAAAAATACACCACAAATTACGTTACGATCGAGTTTTGAACCCCCGTATCCCCTTATTACAGGTATATCCTATATATCCTAAGAAAGGTAATAGAAGGGGGAACAAAACCTATATAGTGAATATGTGGCACAGATGCGATTTAAGGGGTAACAAGTGACCGAAAAGCGAAATCGGCCGAACCTAAGAAAAAATACACCACAAATTACGTTACGATCGAGTTTTGACCCCTCGTATCCCCTAATTACAGGTATATCCTATATATCCTAAGAAAGGTAATAAAAGGAGTAACAAACCCTATATAGTTAATATGTGGCACAGATGCGATTTAAGGGGTTACAAGTGACCAAAAACGGTCGAACCTAAGAAAAAATACACCACAAATTACGTTACGATCGAGTTTTGAACCCCCGTATCCCCTTATTACAGGTATATCCTATATATCCTAAGAAAGGTAATAGAAGGGGGAACAAAACCTATATGGTGAATATGAGGCACAGATGCGATTTAAGGGGTAACAAGTGACCGAAAAGCGAAATCGGCCGAACCTAAGAAAAAATACACCACAAATTACGTTACGATCGAGTTTTGACCCCTCGTATCACCTAATTACAGGTATATCCTATATATCCTAAGAAAGGTAATAGAAGGAGTAACAAACCCTATATAGTTAATATGTGGCACAGATGCGATTTAAGGGGTTACAAGTGACCGAAAACGGCCGAACCTAAGAAAAAATACACCACAAATTACGTTACGATCGAGTTTTGAACCCCCGTATCCCCTAATTACAGGTATATCCTATATATCCTAAGAAAGGTAATAGAAGGAGGAACAAAACCTATATAGTGAATATGTGGCACAGATGCGATTTAAGGGGTAACAAGTGACCGAAAAGCGAAATCGGCCGAACCTAAGAAAAAATACACCACAAATTACGTTACGATCGAGTTTTGAACCCCCGTATCCCCTAATTACAGGTATATCCTATATATCCTAAGAAAGGTAATAGAAGGGGGAACAAAACCTTTATAGTGAATATGTGGCACAGATGCGATTTAAGGGGTAACAAGTGACCGAAAAGCGAAATCGGCCGAACCTAAGAAAAAATACACCACAAATTACGTTACGATCGAGTTTTGACCCCTCGTATCCCCTAGTTACAGGTATATCCTATATATCCTAAGATAGGTAATAGAAGGAGTAACAAACCCTATATAGTTAATATGTGGCTCAGATGCGATTTAAGGGGTTATAAGTGACCGAAAACGGCCGAACCTAAGAAAAAATACACCACAAATTACGTTACGATCGAGTTTTGAACCCCGTATCCCCTTATTACAGGTATATCCTCTATATCCTAAGAAAGGTAATAGAAGGGGAAACAAAACTTATATAGTGAATATGTGGCACAGATGCGATTTAAGGGGTAACAAGTGACCGAAAAGCGAAATCGGCCGAACCTAAGAAAAAATACACCACAAATTACGTTACGATCGAGTTTTGAACCCCCGTATCCCCTAATTACAGGTATATCCTATATATCCTAAGAAAGGTAATAGAAGGGGGAACAAAACCTATATAGTGAATATGTGGCACAGATGCGATTTAAGGGGTAACAAGTGACCGAAAAGCGAAATCGGCCGAACCTAAGAAAAAATACACCACAAATTACGTTACGATCGAGTTTTGACCCCTCGTATCCCCTAATTACAGGTATATCCTATATATCATAAGAAAGGTAATAGAAGGAGTAACAAACCCTATATAGTTAATATGTGGCACAGATGCGATTTAAGGGGTTACAAGTGACCGAAAACGGTCGAACCTAAGAAAAAATACACCACAAATTACGTTACGATCGAGTTTTGAACCCCCGTATCCCCTTATTACAGGTATATCCTATATATCCTAAGAAAGGTAATAGAAGGGGGAACAAAACCTATATGGTGAATATGAGGCACAGATGCGATTTAAGGGGTAACAAGTGACCGAAAAGCGAAATCGGCCGAACCTAAGAAAAAATACAACACAAATTACGTTACGATCGAGTTTTGACCCCTCGTATCACCTAATTACAGGTATATCCTATATATCCTAAGAAAGGTAATAGAAGGAGTAACAAACCCTATATAGTTAATATGTGGCACAGATGCGATTTAAGGGGTAACAAGTGACCGAAAACGGCCGAACCTAAGAAAAAATACACCACAAATTACGTTACGATCGAGTTTTGAACCCCCGTATCCCCTAATTACAGGTATATCCTATATATCCTAAGAAAGGTAATAGAAGGAGGAACAAAACCTATATAGTGAATATGTGGCACAGATGCGATTTCAGGGGTAACAAGTGACCGAAAAGCGAAATCGGCCGAACCTAAGAAAAAATACACCACAAATTACGTTACGATCGAGTTTTGAACCCCCGTATCCCCTAATTACAGGTATATCCTATATATCCTAAGAAAGGTAATAGAAGGGGGAACAAAACCTTTATAGTGAATATGTGGCACAGATGCGATTTAAGGGGTAACAAGTGACCGAAAAGCGAAATCGGCCGAACCTAAGAAAAAATACACCACAAATTACGTTACGATCGAGTTTTGACCCCTCGTATCCCCTAATTACAGGTATATCCTATATATCCTAAGATAGGTAATAGAAGGAGTAACAAACCCTATATAGTTAATATGTGGCACAGATGCGATTTAAGGGGTTATAAGTGACCGAAAACGGCCGAACCTAAGAAAAAATACACCACAAATTACGTTACGATCGAGTTTTGAACCCCTGTATCCCCTTATTACAGGTATATCCTATATATCCTAAGAAAGGTAATAGAAGGGGAAACAAAACTTATATAGTGAATATGTGGCACAGATGCGATTTAAGGGGTAACAAGTGACCGAAAAGCGAAATCGGCCGAACCTAAGAAAAAATACACCACAAATTACGTTACGATCGAGTTTTGAACCCCCGTATCCCCTAATTACAGGTATATCCTATATATCCTAAGAAAGGTAATAGAAGGGGGAACAAAACTTATATAGTGAATATGTGGCACAGATGCGATTTAAGGGGTAACAAGTGACCGAAAAGCGAAATCGGCCGAACCTAAGAAAAAATACACCACAAATTACGTTACGATTGAGTTTTGACCCCTCGTATCCCCTAATTACAGGTATATCCTGTATATCCTAAGAAAGGTAATAGAAGGAGTAACAAACCCTATATAGTTAATATGTGGCACAGATGCGATTTAAGGGGTAACAAGTGACCGAAAACGGTCGAACCTAAGAAAAAATACACCACAAATTACGTTACGATCGAGTTTTGAACCCCCGTATCCCCTAATTACAGGTATATCCTATATATCCTAAGAAAGGTAATAGAAGGGGGAACAAAACCTATATAGTGAATATGTGGCACAGATGCGATTTAAGGGGTAACAAGTGACCGAAAAGCGAAATCGGTCGAACTTAAGAAAAAATACACCACAAATTACGTTACGATCGAGTTTTGAACCCCCGTATCCCCTAATTACAGGTATATCCTATATATCCTAAGAAAGGTAATAGAAGGGGGAACAAAACCTATATAGTGAATATGTGGCACAGATGCGATTTAAGGGGTTACAAGTGACCGAAAACGGTCGAACCTAAGAAAAAATACACCTCAAATTACGTTACGATCGAGTTTTGAACCCCCGTATCCCCTTATTACAGGTATATCCTATATATCCTAAGAAAGGTAATAGAAGGGGGAACAAAACCTATATAGTGAATATGTGGCACAGATGCGATTGAAGGGATAACAAGTGACCGAAAAGCGAAATCGGCCGAACCTAAGAAAAAATACACCACAAATTACGTTACGATCGAGTTTTGACCCCTCGTATCCCCTAATTACAGGTATATCCTATATATCCTAAGAAAGGTAATAGAAGGAGTAACAAACCCTATATAGTTAATATGTGGCACAGATGCGATTAAAGGGGTTACAAGTGACCGAAAACGGTCGAACCTAAGAAAAAATACACCACAAATTACGTTACGATCGAGTTTTAAACCCCCGTATCCCCTAATTACAGGTATATCCTAAGAAAGGTAATAGAAGGGGGAACAAAACCTATATAGTGAATATGTGGCACAGATGCGATTTAAGGGGTAACAAGTGACCGAAAAGCGAAATCGGCCGAACCTAAGAAAAAATACACCACAAATTACGTTACGATCGAGTTTTGACCCCTCGTATCCCCTAATTACAGGTATATCCTATATATCCTAATAAAGGTAATAGAAGGAGTAACAAAACCTATATAGTGAATATGTGGCACAGATGCGATTTAAGGGGTAACAAGTGACCGAAAAGCGAAATCGGCCGAACCTAAGAAAAAATACACCACAAATTACGTTACGATCGAGTTTTGAACCCCCGTATCCCCTAATTACAGGTATATCCTATATATCCTAAGAAAGGAAATAGAAAGGGGAACAAAACTTATATAGTTAATATGTGGCACAGATGCGATTTAAGGGGTTACAAGTGACCGAAAACGGCCTAACCTAAGAAAAAATACACCACAAATTACGTTACGATCGAGTTTTGAACCCCCGTATCCCCTAATTACAGGTATATCCTATATATCCTAAGAAAGGTAAAAGAAGGGGGAACAAAACCTTTATAGTGAATATGTGGCACAGATGCGATTTAAGGGGTAACAAGTGACCGAAAAGCGAAATCGGCCGAACCTAAGAAAAAATACACCACAAATTACGTTACGATCGAGTTTTGAACCCCCGTATCCCCTAATTACAGGCATATCCTATATATCCTAAGAAAGGTAATAGAAGGGGGAACAAAACCTATATAGTGAATATGTGGCACAGATGCGATTTAAGGGGTAACAAGTGACCGAAAAGCGAAATCGGCCGAACTTGAGAAAAAATACACCACAAATTACGTTACGATCGAGTTTTGACCCCTCGTATCCCCTAATTATAGGTATATCCTATATATCCTAAGAAAGGTAATAGAAGGAGTAACAAACCCTATATAGTTAATATGTGGCACAGATGCGATTTAAGGGGTTACAAGTGACTGAAAACGGCCGAACCTAAGAAAAAATACACCACAAATTACGTTACGATCGAGTTTTGAACCCCCGTATCCCCTTATTACAGGTATATCCTATATATCCTAAGAAAGGTAATAGAAGGAGTAACAAACCCTATATAGTTAATATGTGGCACAGATGCGATTTAAGGGGTTACAAGTGACCGAAAACGGCCGAACCTAAGAAAAAATACACCACAAATTACGTTACGATCGAGTTTTGAACCCCCGTATCCCCTAATTACAGGTATATCCTATATATCCTAAGAAAGGAAATAGAAGGGGGAACAAAACTTATATAGTTAATATGTGG
The DNA here is from genome assembly GCF_036588685.1 of Mytilus trossulus. Classification (NCBI taxonomy): domain Eukaryota; kingdom Metazoa; phylum Mollusca; class Bivalvia; order Mytilida; family Mytilidae; genus Mytilus; species Mytilus trossulus. The sequence goes on from NC_086386.1 coordinate 65,569,873, forward strand.
CACAGATGCGATTTAAGGGGTTACAAATGACCGAAAACGGCCTAACCTAAGAAAAAACTAACCACAAATTACGTTACGATCGAGTTTTGAACCCCCGTATCCCCTAATTACAGGTATATCCTATATATCCTAAGAAAGGTAAAAGAAGGGGGAACAAAACCTATATAGTGAATATGTGGCACAGATGCGATTTAAGGGGTAACAAGTGACCGAAAAGCGAAATCGGCCGAACCTAAGAAAAAATACACCACAAATTACGTTACGATCGAGTTTTGAACCCCCGTATCCCCTAATTACAGGTATATCCTATATATCCTAAGAAAGGTAATAGAAGGGGGAACAAAACCTATATAGTGAATATGTGGCACAGCTGCGATTTAAGGGGTAACAAGTGACCGAAAAGCGAAATCGGCCGAACCTAAGAAAAAATACACCACAAATTACGTTACGATCGAGTTTTGAACCCCCGTATCCCCTTATTACAGGTATATCCTATATATCCTAAGAAAGGTAATAGAAGGAGTAACAAACCCTATATAGTTAATATGTGGCACAGATGCGATTTAAGGGGTTACAAGTGACCGAAAACGGCCGAACCTAATAAAAAATACACCACAAATTACGTTACGATCGAGTTTTGAACCCCCGTATCCCCCAATTACAGGTATATCCTATATATCCTAAGAAAGGTAATAGAAGGGGGAACAAAACCTATATAGTGAATATGTGGGACAGATGCGATTTAAGGGGTAACAAGTGACCGAAAAGCGAAATCGGCCGAACCTAAGAAAAAATACACCACAAATTACGTTACGATCGAGTTTTGAACCCCCGTATCCCCTTATTACAGGTATATCCTATATATCCTAAGAAAGGTAATAGAAAGAGTAACAAACCCTATATAGTTAATATGTGGCACAGATGCGATTTAAGGGGTTACAAGTGACCGAAAACGGCCGAACCTAATAAAAAATACACCACAAATTACGTTACGATCGAGTTTTGAACCCCCGTATCCCCTAATTACAGGTATATCCTATATATCCTAAGAAAGGTAATAGAAGGGGGAACAAAACCTATATAGTGAATATGTCTCACAGATGCGATTTAAGGGGTAACAAGTGACCGAAAAGCGAAATCGGCCGAACCTAAGAAAAAATACACCACAAATTACGTTACGATCGAGTTTTGAACCCCCGTATCCCCTTATTACAGGTATATCCTATATATCCTAAGAAAGGTAATAGAAGGAGTAACAAACCCTATATAGTTAATATGTGGCACAGATGCGATTTAAGGGGTTACAAGTGACCGAAAACGGCCGAACCTAATAAAAAATACACCACAAATTACGTTACGATCGAGTTTTGAACCCCCGTATCCCCCAATTACAGGTATATCCTATATATCCTAAGAAAGGTAATAGAAGGGGGAACAAAACCTATATAGTGAATAGGTGGAACAGATGCGATTTAAGGGGTAACAAGTGACCGAAAAGCGAAATCGGCCGAACCTAAGAAAAAATACACCACAAATTACGTTACGATCGAGTTTTGACCCCTCGTATCCCCTAATTACAGGTATATTCTATATATCCTAAGAAAGGTAATAGAAGGGGGAACAAAACCTATATAGTGAATATGTGGCACAGATGCGATTTAAGGGGTAACAAGTGACCGAAAAGCGAAATCGGCCGAACCTAAGAAAAAGTACACCACAAATTACGTTACGATCGAGTTTTGATCCCTCGTATCCCCTAATTACAGGTATATCCTATATATCCTAAGAAAGGTAATAAAATGAGTAACAAACCTTATATAGTTAATATGTGGCACAGATGCGATTTAAGGGGTTACAAGTGACCGAAAACGGTCGAACCTAAGAAAAAATACACCACAAATTACGTTACGATCGAGTTTTGAACCCCCGTATCCCCCAATTACAGGTATATCCTATATATCCTAAGAAAGGTAATAGAAGGGGGAACAAAACCTATATAGTGAATATGTGGAACAGATGCGATTTAAGGGGTAACAAGTGACCGTAAAGCGAAATCGGCCGAACCTAAGAAAAAATACACCACAAATTACGTTACGATCGAGTTTTGACCCCTCGTATCCCCTAATTACAGGTATATCCTATATATCCTAAGAAAGGTAATAGAAGGGGGAACAAAACCTATATAGTGAATATGTGGCACAGATGCGATTTAAGGGGTAACAAGTGACCGAAAAGCGAAATCGGCCGAACCTAAGAAAAAGTACACCACAAATTACGTTACGATCGAGTTTTGACCCCTCGTATCCCCTAATTACAGGTATATCCTATATATCCTAAGAAAGGTAATAAAATGAGTAACAAACCCTATATAGTTAATATGTGGCACAGATGCGATTTAAGGGGTTACAAGTGACCGAAAACGGTCGAACCTAAGAAAAAATACACCACAAATTACGTTACGATCGAGTTTTGAACCCCCGTATCCCCTAATTACAGGTATATCCTATATATCCTAAGAAAGGTAATAGAAGGGGAACAAAACCTATATAGTGAATATGTGGCACAGATGCGATTTAAGGGGTAACAAGTGACCGAAAAGCGAAATCGGCCGAACCTAAGAAAAAATACACCACAAATTACGTTACGATCGAGTTTTGACCCCTCGTATCCCCTAATTACAGGTATATCCTATATATCCTAATAAAGGTAATCGAAGGAGTAACAAAACCTATATAGTGAATATGTGGCACAGATGCGATTTAAGGGGTAACAAGTGACCGAAAAGCGAAATCGGCCGAACCTAAGAAAAAATACACCACAAATTACGTTACGATCGAGTTTTGAACCCCCGTATCCCCTAATTACAGGTATATCCTATATATCCTAAGAAAGTAAATAGAAGGGGGAACAAAACCTATATAGTTAATATGTGGCACAGATGCGATTTAAGGGGTTACAAGTGACCGAAAACGGCCTAACCTAAGAAAAAATACACCACAAATTACGTTACGATCGAGTTTTGAACCCCCGTATCCCCTAATTACAGGTATATCCTATATATCCTAAGAAAGGTAATAGAAGGGGGAACAAAACCTATATAGTGAATATGTGGCACAGATGCGATTTAAGGGGTAACAAGTGACCGAAAAGCGAAATCGGCCGAACCTAAGAAAAAATACACCACAAATTACGTTACGATCGAGTTTTGAACCCCCGTATCCCCTAATTACAGGTATATCCTATATATCCTAAAAAAGGTAATAGAAGGGGGAACAAAACCTATATAGTGAATATGTGGCACAGATGCGATTTAAGGGGTAACAAGTGACCGAAAAGCGAAATCGGCCGAACCTAAGAAAAAATACACCACAAATTACGTTACGATCGAGTTTTGAACCCCCGTATCCTCTTATTACAGGTATATCCTATATATCCTAAGGAAGCTAATAGAAGGGGGAACAAAACCTATATAGTGAATATGTGGCACAGATGCGATTTAAGGGGTAACAAGTGACCGAAAAGCGAAATCGGCCGAACCTAAGAAAAAATACACCACAAATTACGTTACGATCGAGTTTTGACCCCTCGTATCCCCTAATTACAGGTATATCCTATATATCCTAAGAAAGGTAATAAAAGGAGTAACAAACCCTATATAGTTAATAAGTGGCACAGATGCGATTTAAGGGGTTACAAGTGACTGAAAACGGTCGAACCTAAGAAAAAATACACCACAAATTACGTTACGATCGAGTTTTGAACCCCCGTATCCCCTAATTACAGGTATATCCTATATATCCTAAGAAAGGTAATAGAAGGGGGAACAAAACCTATATAGTGAATATGTGGCACAGATGCGATTTAAGGGGTAACAAGTGACCGAAAAGCGAAATCGGCCGAACCTAAGAAAAAATACACCACAAATTACGTTACGATCGAGTTTTGACCCCTCGTATCCCCTAATTACAGGTATATCCTATATATCCTAAGAAAGGTAATAGAAGGGGGAACAAAACCTATATAGTGAATATGTGGCACAGATGCGATTTAAGGGGTAACAAGTGACCGAAAAGCGAAATCGGCCGAACCTAAGAAAAAGTACACCACAAATTACGTTACGATCGAGTTTTGACCCCTCGTATCCCCTAATTACAGGTATATCCTATATATCCTAAGAAAGGTAATAAAATGAGTAACAAACCCTATATAGTTAATATGTGGCACAGATGCGATTTAAGGGGTTACAAGTGACCGAAAACGGTCGAACCTAAGAAAAAATACACCACAAATTACGTTACGATCGAGTTTTGAACCCCCGTATCCCCCAATTACAGGTATATCCTATATATCCTAAGAAAGGTAATAGAAGGGGGAAAAAAACTTATATAGTGAATATGTGGAACAGATGCGATTTAAGGGGTAACAAGTGACCGAAAAGCGAAATCGGCCGAACCTAAGAAAAAATACACCACAAATTACGTTACGATCGAGTTTTGACCCCTCGTATCCCCTAATTACAGGTATATCCTATATATCCTAAGAAAGGTAATAGAAGGGGGAACAAAACCTATATAGTGAATATGTGGCACAGATGCGATTTAAGGGGTAACAAGTGACCGAAAAGCGAAATCGGCCGAACCTAAGAAAAAGTACACCACAAATTACGTTACGATCGAGTTTTGACCCCTCGTATCCCCTAATTACAGGTATATCCTATATATCCTAAGAAAGGTAATAAAATGAGTAACAAACCCTATATAGTTAATATGTGGTACAGATGCGATTTAAGGGGTTACAAGTGACCGAAAACGGTCGAACCTAAGAAAAAATACACCACAAATTACGTTACGATCGAGTTTTGAACCCCCGTATCCCCTAATTACAGGTATATCCTATATATCCTAAGAAAGGTAATAGAAGGGGGAACAAAACCTATATAGTGAATATGTGGCACAGATGCGATTTAAGGGGTAACAAGTGACCGAAAAGCGAAATCGGCCGAACCTAAGAAAAAATACACCACAAATTACGTTACGATCGAGTTTTGACCCCTCGTATCCCCTAATTACAGGTATATCCTATATATCCTAATAAAGGTAATCGAAGGAGTAACAAAACCTATATAGTGAATATGTGGCACAGATGCGATTTAAGGGGTAACAAGTGACCGAAAAGCGAAATCGGCCGAACCTAAGAAAAAATACACCACAAATTACGTTACGATCGAGTTTTGAACCCCCGTATCCCCTAATTACAGGTATATCCTATATATCCTAAGAAAGTAAATAGAAGGGGGAACAAAACCTATATAGTTAATATGTGGCACAGATGCGATTTAAGGGGTTACAAGTGACCGAAAACGGCCTAACCTAAGAAAAAATACACCACAAATTACGTTACGATCGAGTTTTGAACCCCCGTATCCCCTAATTACAGGTATATCCTATATATCCTAAGAAAGGTAATAGAAGGGGGAACAAAACCTATATAGTGAATATGTGGCACAGATGCGATTTAAGGGGTAACAAGTGACCGAAAAGCGAAATCGGCCGAACCTAAGAAAAAATACACCACAAATTACGTTACGATCGAGTTTTGAACCCCCGTATCCCCTAATTACAGGTATATCCTATATATCCTAAAAAAGGTAATAGAAGGGGGAACAAAACCTATATAGTGAATATGTGGCACAGATGCGATTTAAGGGGTAACAAGTGACCGAAAAGCGAAATCGGCCGAACCTAAGAAAAAATACACCACAAATTACGTTACGATCGAGTTTTGAACCCCCGTATCCTCTTATTACAGGTATATCCTATATATCCTAAGGAAGCTAATAGAAGGGGGAACAAAACCTATATAGTGAATATGTGGCACAGATGCGATTTAAGGGGTAACAAGTGACCGAAAAGCGAAATCGGCCGAACCTAAGAAAAAATACACCACAAATTACGTTACGATCGAGTTTTGACCCCTCGTATCCCCTAATTACAGGTATATCCTATATATCCTAAGAAAGGTAATAAAAGGAGTAACAAACCCTATATAGTTAATATGTGGCACAGATGCGATTTAAGGGGTTACAAGTGACTGAAAACGGTCGAACCTAAGAAAAAATACACCACAAATTACGTTACGATCGAGTTTTGAACCCCCGTATCCCCTAATTACAGGTATATCCTATATATCCTAAGAAAGGTAATAGAAGGGGGAACAAAACCTATATAGTGAATATGTGGCACAGATGCGATTTAAGGGGTAAAGAGTGACCGAAAAGCGAAATCGGCCGAACCTAAGAAAAAATACACCACAAATTACGTTACGATCGAGTTTTGACCCCTCGTATCCCCTAATTACAGGTATATCCTATATATCCTAAGAAAGGTAATAGAAGGAGTAACAAACCCTATATAGTTAATATGTGGAACAGATGCGATTTAAGGGGTTACAAGTGAGTGAAAACGGCCGAACCTAAGAAAAACTACACCACGAATTACGTTACGATCGAGTTTTGACCCCTCGTATCCCCTAATTACAGGTATATCCTATATATCCTAAGAAAGGTAATAGAAGGAGTAACAAACCCTATATAGTTAATATGTGGCACAGATGCGATTTAAGGGGTAACAAGTGACCGAAAACGGCCGAACCTAAGAAAAAATACACCACAAATTACGTTACGATCGAGTTTTGAACCCCCGTATCCCCTAATTACAGGTATATCCTATATATCCTAAGAAAGGTAATAGAAGGAGGAACAAAACCTATATAGTGAATATGTGGCACAGATGCGATTTAAGGGGTAACAAGTGACCGAAAAGCGAAATCGGCCGAACCTAAGAAAAAATACACCACAAATTACGTTACGATCGAGTTTTGAACCTCCGTATACCCTAATTACAGGTATATCCTATATATCCTAAGAAAGGTAATAGAAGGGGGAACAAAACCTATATAGTGAATATGTGGCACAGATGCGATTTAAGGGGTAACAAGTGACCGAAAAGCGAAATCGGCCGAACTTGAGAAAAAATACACCACAAATTACGTTACGATCGAGTTTTGACCCCTCGTATCCCCTAATTACAGGTATATCCTATATATCCTAAGAAAGGTAATAGAAGGAGTAACAAACCCTATATAGTGAATATGTGGCACAGATGCGATTTAAGGGGTTACAAGTGACTGAAAACGGCCGAACCTAAGAAAAAATACACCACAAATTACGTTACGATCGAGTTTTGAACCCCCGTATCCCCTTATTACAGGTATATCCTATATATCCTAAGAAAGTTAATAGAAGGGGGAACAAACCCTATATAGTGAATATGTGGCACAGATGCGATTTAAGGGGTAACAAGTGACCGAAAAGCGAAATCGGCCGAACCTAAGAAAAAATACACCACAAATTACGTTACGATCGAGTTTTGATCCCTCGTATCCCCTAATTACAGGTATATCCTATATATCCTAAGAAAGGTAATAGAAGGAGTAACAAACCCTATATAGTTAATATGTGGCACAGATGCGATTTAAGGGGTTACAAGTGACCGAAAACGGCCGAACCTAAGAAAAGATACACCACAAATTACGTTACGATCGAGTTTTGAACCCCCGTATCCCCTAATTACAGGTATATCCTATATATCCTAAGAAAGGTAATAGAAGGGGGAACAAAACCTATATAGTGAATATGTGGCACAGATGCGATTTAAGGGGTAACAAGTGACCGAAAAGTGAAATCGGCCGAACCTAAGAAAAAATACACCACAAATTACGTTACGATCGAGTATTGAACCCCCGTATCCCCTAATTACAGGTATATCCTATATATCCTAAGAAAGGTAATAGAAGGGGGAACAAAACCTATATAGTGAATATGTGGCACAGATGCGATTTAAGGGGTAACAAGTGACCGAAAAGCGAAATCGGCCGAACCTAAGAAAAAATACACCACAAATTACGTTACGATCGAGTTTTGACCCCTCGTATCCCATAATTACAGGTATATCCTGTATATCCTAAGAAAGGTAATAGAAGGAGTAACAAACCCTATATAGTTAATATGTGGCACAGATGCGATTTAAGGGGTTACAAGTGACCGAAAATGGTCGAACCTAAGAAAAAATACACCACAAATTACGTTACGATCGAGTTTTGAACCCCCGTATCCCCTAATTACAGGTATATCCTATATATCCTAAGAAAGGTAATAGAAGGGGGAACAAAACCTATATAGTGAATATGTGGCACAGATGCGATTTAAGGGGTAACAAGTGACCGAAAAGCGAAATCGGTCGAACCTAAGAAAAAATACACCACAAATTACGTTACGATCGAGTTTTGACCCCTCGTATCCCCTAATTACAGGTATATCCTATATATCCTAAGAAAGGTAATAGAAGGGGTAACAAACCCTATATAGTTAATATGTGGCACAGATGCGATTTAAGGGGTTACAAGTGACCGAAAACGGTCGAACCTAAGAAAAAATACACCACAAATTACGTTACGATCGAGTTTTGAACCCCCGTATCCCCTTATTACAGGTATATCCTATATATCCTAAGAAAGGTAATAGAAGGGGGAACATAACTTATATAGTGAATATGTGGCACAGATGCGATTTAAGGGGTAACAAGTGACCGAAAAGCGAAATCGGCCGAACCTAAGAAAAAATACACCACAAATTACGTTACGATCGAGTTTTGACCCCTCGTATCCCCTAATTACAGGTATATCCTATATATCCTAAGAAATGTAATAAAAGGAGTAACAAACCCTATATAGTTAATATGTGGCACAGATGCGATTTAAGGGGTTACAAGTGACCGAAAACGGCCGAACCTAAGAAAAAATACACCACAAATTACGTTACGATCGAGTTTTGAACCCCCGTATCCCCTAATTACAGGTATATCCTATATATCCTAAGAAAGGTAATAGAAGGGGGAACAAAACCTATATAGTGAATATGTGGCACAGATGCGATTTAAGGGGTAACAAGTGACCGAAAAGCGAAATCGGCCGAACTTGAGAAAAAATACACCACAAATTACGTTACGATCGAGTTTTGATCCCTCGTATCCCCTAATTACAGGTATATCCTATATATCCTAAGAAAGGTAATAGAAGGAGTAACAAACCCTATATAGTTAATATGTGGCACAGATGCGATTTAAGGGGTTACAAGTGACCGAAAACGGCCGAACCTAAGAAAAGATACACCACAAATTACGTTACGATCGAGTTTTGAACCCCCGTATCCCCTAATTACAGGTATATCCTATATATCCTAAGAAAGGTAATAGAAGGAGTAACAAACCCTATATAGTTAATATGTGGCACAGATGCGATTTAAGGGGTTACAAGTGACCGAAAATGGTCGAACCTAAGAAAAAATACACCACAAATTACGTTACGATCGAGTTTTGAACCCCCGTATCCCCTAATTACAGGTATATCCTATATATCCTAAGAAAGGTAATAGAAGGGGGAACAAAACCTATATAGTGAATATGTGGCACAGATGCGATTTAAGGGGTAACAAGTGACCGAAAAGCGAAATCGGTCGAACCTAAGAAAAAATACACCACAGATTACGTTACGATCGAGTTTTGACCCCTCGTATCCCCTAATTACAGGTATATCCTATATATCCTAAGAAAGGTAATAGAAGGAGTAACAAACCCTATATAGTTAATATGTGGCACAGATGCGATTTAAGGGGTTACAAGTGACCGAAAACGGTCGAACCTAAGAAAAAATACACCACAAATTACGTTACGATCGAGTTTTGAACCCCCGTATCCCCTTATTACAGGTATATCCTATATATCCTAAGAAAGGTAATAGAAGGGGGAACATAACTTATATAGTGAATATGTGGCACAGATGCGATTTAAGGGGTAACAAGTGACCGAAAAGCGAAATCGGCCGAACCTAAGAAAAAATACACCACAAATTACGTTACGATCGAGTTTTGACCCCTCGTATCCCCTAATTACAGGTATATCCTATATATCCTAAGAAATGTAATAAAAGGAGTAACAAACCCTATATAGTTAATATGTGGCACAGATGCGATTTAAGGGGTTACAAGTGACCGAAAACGGCCGAACCTAATAAAAAATACACCACAAATTACGTTACGATCGAGTTTTGAACCCCCGTATCCCCTAATTACAGGTATATCCTATATATCCTAAGAAAGGTAATAGAAGGGGGAACAAAACCTATATAGTGAATATGTGGCACAGATGCGATTTAAGGGGTAACAAGTGACCGAAAAGCGAAATCGGCCGAACTTGAGAAAAAATACACCACAAATTACGTTACGATCGAGTTTTGACCCCTCGTATCCCCTAATTATAGGTATATCCTATATATCCTAAGAAAGGTAATAGAAGGAGTAACAAACCCTATATAGTGAATATGTGGCACAGATGCGATTTAAGGGGTTACAAGTGACTGAAAACGGCCGAACCTAAGAAAAAATACACCACAAATTACGTTACGATCGAGTTTTGAACCCCCGTATCCCCTTATTACAGGTATATCCTATATATCCTAAGAAAGTTAATAGAAGGGGGAACAAAACCTATATAGTGAATATGTGGCACAGATGCGATTTAAAGGGTAACAAGTGACCGAAAAGCGAAATCGGCCGAACCTAAGAAAAAATACACCACAAATTACGTTACGATCGAGTTTTGATCCCTCGTATCCCCTAATTACAGGTATATCCTATATATCCTAAGAAAGGTAATAGAAGGAGTAACAAACCCTATATAGTTAATATGTGGCACAGATGCGATTTAAGGGGTTACAAGTGACCGAAAACGGCCGAACCTAAGAAAAAATACACCACAAATTACGTTACGATCGAGTTTTGACCCCTCGTATCCCCTAATTACAGGTATATCCTATATATCCTAAGAAAGGTAATAGAAGGGGGAACAAAACCTATATAGTGAATATGTGGCACAGATGCGATTTAAGGGGTAACAAGTGACCGAAAAGCGAAATCGGCCGAACCTAAGAAAAAGTACACCACAAATTACGTTACGATCGAGTTTTGACCCCTCGTATCCCCTAATTACAGGTATATCCTATATATCCTAAGAAAGGTAATAAAATGAGTAACAAACCCTATATAGTTAATATGTGGCACAGATGCGATTTAAGGGGTTACAAGTAACCGAAAACGGTCGAACCTAAGAAAAAATACACCACAAATTACGTTACGATCGAGTTTTGAACCCCCGTATCCCCTAATTACAGGTATATCCTATATATCCTAAGAAAGGTAATAGAAGGGGGAACAAAACCTATATAGTGAATATGTGGCACAGATGCGATTTAAGGGGTAACAAGTGACCGAAAAGCGAAATCGGCCGAACCTAAGAAAAAATACACCACAAATTACGTTACGATCGAGTTTTGACCCCTCGTATCCCCTAATTACAGGTATATCCTATATATCCTAATAAAGGTAATCGAAGGAGTAACAAAACCTATATAGTGAATATGTGGCACAGATGCGATTTAAGGGGTAACAAGTGACCGAAAAGCGAAATCGGCCGAACCTAAGAAAAAATACACCACAAATTACGTTACGATCGAGTTTTGAACCCCCGTATCCCCTAATTACAGGTATATCCTATATATCCTAAGAAAGTAAATAGAAGGGGGAACAAAACCTATATAGTTAATATGTGGCACAGATGCGATTTAAGGGGTTACAAGTGACCGAAAACGGCCTAACCTAAGAAAAAATACACCACAAATTACGTTACGATCGAGTTTTGAACCCCCGTATCCCCTAATTACAGGTATATCCTATATATCCTAAGAAAGGTAATAGAAGGGGGAACAAAACCTATATAGTGAATATGTGGCACAGATGCGATTTAAGGGGTAACAAGTGACCGAAAAGCGAAATCGGCCGAACCTAAGAAAAAATACACCAAAAATTACGTTACGATCGAGTTTTGAACCCCCGTATCCCCTAATGACAGGTATATCCTATATATCCTAAAAAAGGTAATAGAAGGGGGAACAAAACCTATATAGTGAATATGTGGCACAGATGCGATTTAAGGGGTAACAAGTGACCGAAAAGCGAAATCGGCCGAACCTAAGAAAAAATACACCACAAATTACGTTACGATCGAGTTTTGAACCCCCGTATCCTCTTATTACAGGTATATCCTATATATCCTAAGAAAGCTAATAGAAGGGGGAACAAAACCTATATAGTGAATATGTGGCACAGATGCGATTTAAGGAGTAACAAGTGACCGAAAAGCGAAATCGGCCGAACCTAAGAAAAAATACACCACAAATTACGTTACGATCGAGTTTTGACCCCTCGTATCCCCTAATTACAGGTATATCCTATATATCCTAAGAAAGGTAATAAAAGGAGTAACAAACCCTATATAGTTAATATGTGGCACAGATGCGATTTAAGGGGTTACAAGTGACTGAAAACGGTCGAACCTAAGAAAAAATACACCACAAATTACGTTACGATCGAGTTTTGAACCCCCGTATCCCCTAATTACAGGTATATCTTATATATCCTAAGAAAGGTAATAGAAGGGGGAACAAAACCTATATAGTGAATATGTGGCACAGATGCGATTTAAGGGGTAACAAGTGACCGAAAAGCGAAATCGGCCGAACCTAAGAAAAAATACACCACAAATTACGTTACGATCGAGTTTTGACCCCTCGTATCCCCTAATTACAGGTATATCCTATATATCCTAAGAAAGGTAATAGAAGGAGTAACAAACCCTATATAGTTAATATGTGGCACATATGCGATTTAAGGGGTTACAAGTGACCGAAAACGGTCGAACCTAAGAAAAAATACACCACAAATTACGTTACGATCGAGTTTTGAACCCCCGTATCCCCTTATTACAGGTATATCCTATGTATCCTAAGAAAGGTAATAGAAGGGGGAACAAAACCTATATAGTGAATATGTGGCACAGATGCGATTTAAGGGGTAACAAGTGACCGAAAAGCGAAATCGGCCGAACCTAAGAAAAAATACACCACAAATTACGTTACGATCGAGTTTTGACCCCTCGTATCCCCTAATTACAGGTATATCCTATATATCCTAAGAAAGGTAATAGAAGGAGTAACAAACCCTATATAGTTAATATGTGGCACAGATGCGATTTAAGGGGTAACAAGTGACCGAAAACGGCCGAACCTAAGAAAAAATACACCACAAATTACGTTACGATCGAGTTTTGAACCCCCGTATCCCCTAATTACAGGTATATCCTATATATCCTAAGAAAGGTAATAGAAGGAGGAACAAAACCTATATAGTGAATATGTGGCACAGATGCGAGTTAAGGGGTAACAAGTGACCGAAAAGCGAAATCGGCCGAACCTAAGAAAAAATACACCACAAATTACGTTACGGTCGAGTTTTGAACCCCCGTATCCCCTAATTACAGGTATATCCTATATATCCTAAGAAAGGTAATAGAAGGGGGAACAAAACTTTTATAGTGAATATGTGGCACAGATGCGATTTAAGGGGTAACAAGTGACCGAAAAGCGAAATCGGCCGAACTTAAGAAAAAATACACCACAAATTACGTTACGATCGAGTTTTGACCCCTCGTATCCCCTAATTATAGGTATATTCTATATATCCTAAGAAAGGTAATAGAAGGAGTAACAAACCCTATATAGTTAATATGTGGAACAGATGCGATTTAAGGGGTTACAAGTGAGTGAAAACGGCCGAACCTAAGAAAAACTACACCACGAATTACGTTACGATCGAGTTTTGACCCCTCGTATCCCCTAATTACAGGTATATCCTATATATCCTAAGAAAGGTAATAGAAGGAGTAACAAACCCTATATAGTTAATATGTGGCACAGATGCGATTTAAGGGGTAACAAGTGACCGAAAACGGCCGAACCTAAGAAAAAATACACCACAAATTACGTTACGATCGAGTTTTGAACCCCCGTATCCCCTAATTACAGGTATATCCTATATATCCTAAGAAAGGTAATAGAAGGAGGAACAAAACCTATATAGTGAATATGTGGCACAGATGCGATTTAAGGGGCAACAAGTGACCGAAAAGCGAAATCGGCCGAACCTAAGAAAAAATACACCACAAATTACGTTACGATCGAGTTTTGAACCCCCGTATACCCTAATTACAGGTATATCCTATATATCCTAAGAAAGGTAATAGAAGGGGGAACAAAACCTATATAGTGAATATGTGGCACAGATGCGATTTAAGGGGTAACAAGTGACCGAAAAGCGAAATCGGCCGAACTTGAGAAAAAATACACCACAAATTACGTTACGATCGAGTTTTGACCCCTCGTATCCCCTAATTACAGGTATATCCTATATATCCTAAGAAAGGTAATAGAAGGAGTAACAAACCCTATATAGTGAATATGTGGCACAGATGCGATTTAAGGGGTTACAAGTGACTGAAAACGGCCGAACCTAAGAAAAAATACACCACAAATTACGTTACGATCGAGTTTTGAACCCCCGTATCCCCTTATTACAGGTATATCCTATATATCCTAAGAAAGTTAATAGAAGGGGGAACAAACCCTATATAGTGAATATGTGGCACAGATGCGATTTAAGGGGTAACAAGTGACCGAAAAGCGAAATCGGCCGAACCTAAGAAAAAATACACCACAAATTACGTTACGATCGAGTTTTGATCCCTCGTATCCCCTAATTACAGGTATATCCTATATATCCTAAGAAAGGTAATAGAAGGAGTAACAAACCCTATATAGTTAATATGTGGCACAGATGCGATTTAAGGGGTTACAAGTGACCGAAAACGGCCGAACCTAAGAAAAGATACACCACAAATTACGTTACGATCGAGTTTTGAACCCCCGTATCCCCTAATTACAGGTATATCCTATATATCCTAAGAAAGGTAATAGAAGGGGGAACAAAACCTATATAGTGAATATGTGGCACAGCTGCGATTTAAGGGGTAACAAGTGACCGAAAAGTGAAATCGGCCGAACCTAAGAAAAAATACACCACAAATTACGTTACGATCGAGTTTTGAACCCCCGTATCCCCTAATTACAGGTATATCCTATATATCCTAAGAAAGGTAATAGAAGGGGGAACAAAACCTATATAGTGAATATGTGGCACAGATGCGATTTAAGGGGTAACAAGTGACCGAAAAGCGAAATCGGCCGAACCTAAGAAAAAATACACCACAAATTACGTTACGATCGAGTTTTGACCCCTCGTATCCCCTAATTACAGGTATATCCTGTATATCCTAAGAAAGGTAATAGAAGGAGTAACAAACCCTATATAGTTAATATGTGGCACAGATGCGATTTAAGGGGTTACAAGTGACCGAAAATGGTCGAACCTAAGAAAAAATACACCACAAATTACGTTACGATCGAGTTTTGAACCCCCGTATCCCCTAATTACAGGTATATCCTATATATCCTAAGAAAGGTAATAGAAGGGGGAACAAAACCTATATAGTGAATATGTGGCACAGATGCGATTTAAGGGGTAACAAGTGACCGAAAAGCGAAATCGGTCGAACCTAAGAAAAAATACACCACAAATTACGTTACGATCGAGTTTTGACCCCTCGTATCCCCTAATTACAGGTATATCCTATATATCCTAAGAAAGGTAATAGAAGGAGTAACAAACCCTTTATAGT
The DNA here is from genome assembly GCF_036588685.1 of Mytilus trossulus. Taxonomy (NCBI): domain Eukaryota; kingdom Metazoa; phylum Mollusca; class Bivalvia; order Mytilida; family Mytilidae; genus Mytilus; species Mytilus trossulus. The sequence goes on from NC_086386.1 coordinate 65,585,613, forward strand.
TAATATGTGGCACAGATGCGATTTAAGGGGTTACAAGTGACCGAAAACGGCCGAACCTAAGAAAAAATACACCACAAATTACGTTACGATCGAGTTTTGAACCCCCGTATCCCCTTATTACAGGTATATCCTATATATCCTAAGAAAGGTAATAGAAGGGGGAACATAACTTATATAGTGAATATGTGGCACAGATGCGATTTAAGGGGTAACAAGTGACCGAAAAGCGAAATCGGCCGAACCTAAGAAAAAATACACCACAAATTACGTTACGATCGAGTTTTGACCCCTCGTATCCCCTAATTACAGGTATATCCTATATATCCTAAGAAATGTAATAAAAGGAGTAACAAACCCTATATAGTTAATATGTGGCACAGATGCGATTTAAGGGGTTACAAGTGACCGAAAACGGCCGAACCTAATAAAAAATACACCACAAATTACGTTACGATCGAGTTTTGAACCCCCGTATCCCCTAATTACAGGTATATCCTATATATCCTAAGAAAGGTAATAGAAGGGGGAACAAAACCTATATAGTGAATATGTGGCACAGATGCGATTTAAGGGGTAACAAGTGACCGAAAAGCGAAATCGGCCGAACTTGAGAAAAAATACACCACAAATTACGTTACGATCGAGTTTTGACCCCTCGTATCCCCTAATTATAGGTATATCCTATATATCCTAAGAAAGGTAATAGAAGGAGTAACAAACCCTATATAGTGAATATGTGGCACAGATGCGATTTAAGGGGTTACAAGTGACTGAAAACGGCCGAACCTAAGAAAAAATACACCACAAATTACGTTACGATCGAGTTTTGAACCCCCGTATCCCCTTATTACAGGTATATCCTATATATCCTAAGAAAGTTAATAGAAGGGGGAACAAAACCTATATAGTGAATATGTGGCACAGATGCGATTTAAAGGGTAACAAGTGACCGAAAAGCGAAATCGGCCGAACCTAAGAAAAAATACACCACAAATTACGTTACGATCGAGTTTTGATCCCTCGTATCCCCTAATTACAGGTATATCCTATATATCCTAAGAAAGGTAATAGAAGGAATAACAAACCCTATATAGTTAATATGTGGCACAGATGCGATTTAAGGGGTTACAAGTGACCGAAAACGGCCGAACCTAAGAAAAAATACACCACAAATTACGTTACGATCGAGTTTTGAACCCCCGTATCCCCTAATTACAGGTATATCCTATATATCCTAAGAAAGGTAATAGAAGGGGGAACAAAACCTATATAGTGAATATGTGGCACAGATGCGATTTAAGGGGTAACAAGTGACCGAAAAGTGAAATCGGCCGAACCTAAGAAAAAATACACCACAAATTACGTTACGATCGAGTTTTGAACCCCCGTATCCCCTAATTACAGGTATATCCTATATATCCTAAGAAAGGTAATAGAAGGGGGAACAAAACTTTTATAGTGAATATGTGGCACAGATGCGATTTAAGGGGTAACAAGTGACCGAAAAGCGAAATCGGCCGAACCTAAGAAAAAATACACCACAAATTACGTTACAATCGAGTTTTGACCCCTCGTATCCCCTAATTACAGGTATATCCTGTATATCCTAAGAAAGGTAATAGAAGGAGTAACAAACCCTATATAGTTAATATGTGGCACAGATGCGATTTAAGGGGTTACAAGTGACCGAAAATGGTCGAACCTAAGAAAAAATACACCACAAATTACGTTACGATCGAGTTTTGAACCCCCGTATCCCCTAATTACAGGTATATCCTATATATCCTAAGAAAGGTAATAGAAGGGGGAACAAAACCTATATAGTGAATATGTGGCGCAGATGCGATTTAAGGGGTAACAAGTGACCGAAAAGCGAAATCGGTCGAACCTAAGAAAAAATACACCACAAATTACGTTACGATCGAGTTTTGACCCCTCGTATCCCCTAATTACAGGTATATCCTATATATCCTAAGAAAGGTAATAGAAGGAGTAACAAACCCTATATAGTTAATATGTGGCACAGATGCGATTTAAGGGGTTACAAGTGACCGAAAACGGTCGAACCTAAGAAAAAATACACCACAAATTACATTACGTTACGATCGAGTTTTGAACCCCCGTATCCCCTTATTACAGGTATATCCTATATATCCTAAGAAAGGTAATAGAAGGGGGAACATAACTTATATAGTGAATATGTGGCACAGATGCGATTTAAGGGGTAACAAGTGACCGAAAAGCGAAATCGGCCGAACCTAAGAAAAAATACACCACAAATTACGTTACGATCGAGTTTTGACCCCTCGTATCCCCTAATTACAGGTATATCCTATATATCCTAAGAAAGGTAATAGAAGGAGTAACAAACCCTATATAGTTAATATGTGGCACAGATGCGATTTAAGGGGTTACAAGTGACCGCAAACGGCCGAACCTAATAAAAAATACACCACAAATTACGTTACGATCGAGTTTTGAACCCCCGTATCCCCTATTTACAGGTATATCCTATATATCCTAAGAAAGGTAATAGAAGGGGGAACAAAATCTATATAGTGAATATGTGGCACAGATGCGATTTAAGGGGTAACAAGTGACCGAAAAGCGAAATCGGCCGAACCTAAGAAAAAATACACCACAAATTACGTTACGATCGAGTTTTGACCCCTCGTATCCCCTAATTACAGGTATATCCTATATATCCTAAGAAAGGTAATAGAAGGAGTAACAAACCCTATATAGTTAATATGTGGCACAGATGCGATTTAAGGGGTTACAAGTGACCGAAAACGGCCGAACCTAAGAAAAAATACACCACAAATTATGTTACGATCGAGTTTTGAACCCCCGTATCCCCTAATTACAGGTATATCCTATATATCCTAAGAAAGGTAATAGAAGGGGGAACAAAACCTATATAGTGAATATGTGGCACAGATGCGATTTAAGGGGTAACAAGTGACCAAAAAGCGAAATCGGCCGAACCTAAGAAAAAATACACCACAAATTACGTTACGATCGAGTTTTGACCCCTCGTATCCCCTAATTACAGGTATATCCTATATATCCTAAGAAAGGTAATAGAAGGGGGAACAAAACCTATATAGTGAATATGTGGCACAGATGCGATTTAAGGGGTAACAAGTGACCGAAAAGCGAAATCGGCCGAACCTAAGAAAAAATACACCACAAATTACGTTACGATCGAGTTTTGACCCCTCGTATCCCCTAATTACAGGTATATCCTATATATCCTAAGAAAGGTAATAGAAAAAGTAACAAACCCTATATAGTTAATATGTGGCACAGATGCGATTTAAGGGGTTACAAGTGACCGAAAACGGTCGAACCTAAGAAAAAATACACCACAAATTACGTTACGATCGAGTTTTGAACCCCCGTATCCCCTAATTACAGGTATATCCTATATATCCTAAGAAAGGTAATAGAAGGGGGAACAAAACATATATAGTGAATGTGGAACAGATGCGATTTAAGGGGCAACAAGTGACCGAAAAGCGAAATCGGCCGAACCTAAGAAAAAATACACCATAAATTACGTTACGATCGAGTTTTGACCCCTCGTATCCCCTAATTACAGGTATATCCTATATATCCTAAGAAAGGTAATAGAAGGAGTAACAAACCCTATATAGTTAATATGTGGCACAGATGCGATTTAAGGGGTTACAAGTGACCGAAAACGGCCGAACCTAAGAAAAAATACACCACAAATTACGTTACGATCGAGTTTTGAACCCCCGTATCCCCTAATTACAGGTATATCCTATATATCCTAAGAAAGGTAATAGAAGGAGGAACAAAACCTATATAGTGAATATGTGGCACAGATGCGATTTAAGGGGTAACAAGTGACCGAAAAGCGAAATCGGCCGAACCTAAGAAAAAATACACCACAAATTACGTTACGATCGAGTTTTGACCCCTCGTATCCCCTAATTACAGGTATATCCTATATATCCTAAGAAAGGTAATAGAAGGAGTAACAAACCCTATATAGTTAATATGTGGCACAGATGCGATTTAAGGGGTTACAAGTGACCGAAAACGGCCGAACCTAAGAAAAAATACACCACAAATTACGTTACGATCGAGTTTTGAACCCCCGTATCCCCTTATTACAGGTATATCCTATATATCCTAAGAAAGGTAATAGAAGGGGGAACAAAACCTATATAGTGAATATGTGGCACAGATGCGATTTAAGGGGTAACAAGTGACCGAAAAGCGAAATCGGCCGAACCTAAGAAAAAATACAACACAAATTACGTTACGATCGAGTTTTGACCCCTCGTATCCCCTAATTACAGGTATATCCTATATATCCTAAGAAAGGTAATAGAAGGAGTAACAAACCCTATATAGTTAATATGTGGCACAGATGCGATTTAAGGGGTTACAAGTGACCGAAAACGGCCGAACCTAAGAAAAAATACACCACAAATTACGTTACGATCGAGTTTTGAACCACCGTATCCCCTAATTACAGGTATATCCTATATATCCTAAGAAAGGTAATAGAAGGGGGAACAAAACCTATATAGTGAATATGTGGCACAGATGCGATTTAAGGGGTAACAAGTGACCGAAAAGCGAAATCGGCCGAACCTAAGAAAAAATACACCACAAATTACGTTACGATCGATTTTTGACCCCTCGTATCCCCTAATTACAGGTATATCCTATATATCCTAAGAAAGGTAATAGAAGGAGTAACAAATCCTTTATAGTTAATATGTGGCACAGATGCGATTTAAGGGGTTACAAGTGACCGAAAACGGCAGAACCTAAGAAAAAATACACCACAAATTACGTTACGATCGAGTTTTGAACCCCCGTATCCCCTAATTACAGGTATATCCTATATATCCTAAGAAAGGTTATAGAAGGGGGAACACAACCTATATAGTGAATATGTGGCACAGATGCGATTTAAGGGGAAACAAGTGACCGAAAAGCGAAATCGGCCGAACCTAAGAAAAAATACACCACAAATTACGTTACGATCGAGTTTTGACCCCTCGTATCCCCTAATTACAGGTATATCCTATATATCCTAAGAAAGGTAATAGAAGGAGTAACAAACCCTATATAGTTAATATGTGGCACAGATGCGATTTAAGGGGTTACAAGTGACCGAAAACGGCCGAACCTAAGAAAAAATACACCACAAATTACGTTACGATCGAGTTTTGAACCCCCGTATCCCCTAATTACAGGTATATCCTATATATCCTAAGAAAGGTAATAGTAGGGGGAACAAAACTTATATAGTGAATATGTGGCACAGATGCGATTTAAGGGGTTACAAGTGACCGAAAAGCGAAATCGGCCGAACCTAAGAAAAAATACACCACAAATTACGTTACGATCGAGTTTTGAACCCCCGTATCCCCTAATTACAGGTATATCCTATATATCCTAAGAAGGGTAATAGAAGGGGGAACAAAACCTATATAGTGAATATGTGGCACAGATGCGATTTAAGGGGTAACAAGTGACCGAAAAGCGAAATCGGCCGAACCTAAGAAAAATACACCACAAATTACGTTACGATCGAGTTTTGACCCCTCGTATCCCCTAATTACAGGTATATCCTATATATCCTAAGAAAGGTAATAGAAGGAGTAACACACCCTATATAGTTAATATGTGGCACAGATGCGATTTAAGGGGTTACAAGTGACCGAAAACGGTCGAACGTAAGAAAAAATACACCACAAATTACGTTACGATCGAGTTTTGAACCCCCGTATCCCCTAATTACAGGTATATCCTATATATCCTAAGAAAGGTAATAGAAGGGGGAACAAAACCTATATAGTGAATATGTGGCACAGATGCGATTAAAGGGGTAACAAGTGACCGAAAAGCGAAATCGGCCGAACCTAAGAAAAAATACACCACAAATTACGTTACGATCGAGTTTTGAACCCCCGTATCCCCTAATTACAGGTATATCCTATATATCCTAAGAAAGGTAATAGAAGGAGTAACAAACCCTATATAGTTAATATGTGGCACAGATGCGATTTAAGGGGTTACAAGTGACCGAAAACGGCCGAATTAAAAAAAAATACACCACAAATTACGTTACGATCGAGTTTTGAACCCCCGTATCCCCTAATTACAGGTATATCCTATATATCCTAAGAAAGGTAATAGAAGGGGGAACACAACCTATATAGTGAATATGTGGCACAGATGCGATTTAAGGGGAAACAAGTGACCGAAAAGCGAAATCGGCCGAACCTAAGAAAAAATACACCACAAATTACGTTACGATCGAGTTTTGACCCCTCGTATCCCCTAATTACAGGTATATCCTATATATCCTAAGAAAGGTAATAGAAGGAGTAACAAACCCTATATAGTTAATATGTGGCACAGATGCGATTTAAGGGGTTACAAGTGACCGAAAACGGCCGAACCTAAGAAAAAATACACCACAAATTACGTTACGATCGAGTTTTGAACCCCCGTATCCCCTAATTACAGATATATCCTATATATCCTAAGAAAGGTAATAGAAGGGGGAACAAAACCTATATAGTGAATATGTGGCACAGATGCGATTTAAGGGGTAACAAGTGACCGAAAAGCGAAATCGGCCGAACCTAAGAAAAAATACACCACAAATTACGTTACGATCGAGTTTTGAACCCCCGTATCCCCTAATTACAGGTATATCCTATATATCCTAAGAAAGGTAATAGAAGGAGTAACAAACCCTATATAGTTAATATGTGGCACAGATGCGATTTAAGGGGTAACAAGTGACCGAAAACGGCCGAATTAAAAAAAAACTACACCACAAATTACGTTACGATCGAGTTTTGAACCCCCGTATCCCCTAGTTACAGGTATATCCTATATATCCTAAGAAAGGTAAAAGAAGGGGAAACAAAACCTATATAGTGAATATGTGGAACAGATGCGATTTAAGGGGTAACAAGTGACCGAAAAGCGAAATCGGCCGAACCTAAGAAAAAATACACCACAAATTACGTTACGATCGATTTTTGACCCCTCGTATCCCCTAATTACAGGTATATCCTATATATCCTAAGAAAGGTAATAGAAGGAGTAACAAACCCTATATAGTTAATATGTGGCACAGATGCGATTTAAGGGGTTACAAGTGACCGAAAACGGCCGAACCTAAGAAAAAATACACCACAAATTACGTTACGATCGAGTTTTGAACCCCCGTATCCCCTAATTACAGGTATATCCTATATATCCTAAGAAAGGTAATAGAAGGGGGAACACAACCTATATAGTGAATATGTGGCACAGATGCGATTTAAGGGGAAACAAGTGACCGAAAAGCGAAATCGGCCGAACCTAAGAAAAAATACACCACAAATTACGTTACGATCGAGTTTTGACCCCTCGTATCCCCTAATTACAGGTATATCCTATATATCCTAAGAAAGGTAATAGAAGGAGTAACAAACCCTATATAGTTAATATGTGGCACAGATGCGATTTAAGGGGTTACAAGTGACCGAAAACGGCCGAACCTAAGAAAAAATACACCACAAATTACGTTACGATCGAGTTTTGAACCCCCGTATCCCCTAATTACAGGTATATCCTATATATCCTAAGAAAGGTAATAGAAGGGGGAACAAAACCTATATAGTGAATATGTGGCACAGATGCGATTTAAGGGGTAACAAGTGACCGAAAAGCGAAATCGGCCGAACCTAAGAAAAAATACACCACAAATTACGTTACGATCGAGTTTTGACCCCTCGTATCCCCTAATTACAGGTATATCCTATATATCCTAAGAAAGGTTATAGAAGGAGTAACAAACCCTATATAGTTAATATGTGGCACAGATGCGATTTAAGGGGTTACAAGTGACCGAAAACGGCCGAACCTAAGAAAAAATACACCACAAATTACGTTACGATCGAGTTTTGAACCCCCGTATCCCCTAATTACAGGTATATCCTATATATCCTAAGAAAGGTAATAGTAGGGGGAACAAAACCTATATAGTGAATATGTGGCATAGATGCGATTTAAGGGGTAACAAGTGACCGAAAAGCGAAATCGGCCGAACCTAAGAAAAAATACACCACAAATTACGTTACGATCGAGTTTTGAACCCCCGTATCCCCTAATTACAGGTATATCCTATATATCCTAAGAAAGGTAATAGTAGGGGGAACAAAACCTATATAGTGAATATGTGGCACAGATGCGATTTAAGGGGTAACAAGTGACCGAAAAGCGAAATCGGCCGAACCTAAGAAAAAATACACCACAAATTACGTTACGATCGAGTTTTGACCCCTCGTATCCCCTAATTACAGGTATATCCTATATATCCTAAGAAAGGTAATAGAAGGAGTAACGATCCCTATATAGTTAATATGTGGCACAGATGCGATTTAAGGGGTTACAAGTGACCGAAAACAGTCGAACCTAAGAAAAAATACACCACAAATTACGTTACGATCGAGTTTTGAACCCCCGTATCCCCTAATTACAGGTATATCCTATATATCCTAAGAAAGGTAATAGAAGGGGGAACAAAACCTATATAGTGAATATGTGGCACAGATGCGATTTAAGGGGTAACAAGTGACCGAAAAGCGAAATCGGCCGAACCTAAGAAAAAATACACCACAAATTACGTTACGATCGAGTTTTGAACCCCCGTATCCCCTAATTACAGGTATATCCTATATATCCTAAGAAAGGTAATAGAAGGAGTAACAAACCCTATATAGTTAATATGTGGCACAGATGCGATTTAAGGGGTTACAAGTGACCGAAAACGGCCGAATTAAAAAAAAAACACACCACAAATTACGTTACGATCGAGTTTTGAACCCCCGTATCCCCTAATTACAGGTATATCCTATATATCCTAAGAAAGGTAAAAGAAGGGGGAACAAAACCTATATAGTGAATATGTGGAACAGATGCGATTTAAGGGGTAACAAGTGACCGAAAAGCGAAATCGGCCGAACCTAAGAAAAAATACACCACAAATTACGTTACGATCAATTTTTGACCCCTCGTATCCCCTAATTACAGGTATATCCTATATATCCTAAGAAAGGTAATAGAAGGAGTAACAAACCCTATATAGTTAATATGTGGCACAGATGCGATTTATTAAAGGGGTTACAAGTGACCGAAAACGGCCGAACCTAAGAAAAAATACACCACAAATTACGTTACGATTGAGTTTTGAACCCCCGTATCCCCTAATTACAGGTATATCCTATATATTCTTAGAAAGGTAATAGAAGGGGGAACACAACCTATCTAGTGAATATGTGGCACAGATGCGATTTAAGGGGAAACAAGTGACCGAAAAGCGAAATCGGCCGAACCTAAGAAAAAATACACCACAAATTACGTTACGATCGAGTTTTGACCCCTCGTATCCCCTAATTACAGGTATATCCTATATATCATAAGAAAGGTAATAGAAGGAGTAACAAACCCTATATAGTTGATATGTGGCACAGATGCGATTTAAGGGGTTACAAGTGACCGAAAACGGCCGAACCTAAGAAAAAATACACCACAAATTACGTTACGATCGAGTTTTGAACCCCCGTATCCCCTAATTACAGGTATATCCTATATATCCTAAGAAAGGTAATAGAAGGGGGAACAAAACCTATATAGTGAATATGTGGCACAGATGCGATTTAAGGGGTAACAAGTGACCGAAAGGCGAAATCGGCCGAACCTAAGAAAAAATACACCACAAATTACGTTACGATCGAGTTTTGACCCCTCGTATCCCCTAATTACAGGTATATCCTATATATCCTAAGAAAGGTAATAGAAGGAGTAACAAACCCTTTATAGTAAATATGTGGCAGAGATGCGATTTAAGGGGTTACAAGTGACCGAAAACGGTCGAACCTAAGAAAAAATACACCACAAATTACGTTACGATCGAGTTTTGAACCCCCGTATCCCCTAATTACAGGTATATCCTATATATCCTAAGAAAGGTAATAGAAGGGGGAACAAAACCTATATAGTGAATATGTGGCACAGATGCGATTTAAGGGGTAACAAGTGACCGAAAAGCGAAATCGGCCGAACCTAAGAAAAAATACACCACAAATTACGTTACGATCGAGTTTTGAACCCCCGTATCCCCTAATTACAGGTATATCCTATATATCCTAAGAAAGGTAATAGAAGGAGTAACAAACCCTATATAGTTAATATGTGGCACAGATGCGATTTAAGGGGTAACAAGTGACCGAAAAGCGAAATCGGCCGAACCTAAGAAAAAATACACCACAAATTACGTTACGATCAATTTTTGACCCCTCGTATCCCCTAATTACAGGTATATCCTATATATCCTAAGAAAGGTAATAGAAGGAGTAACAAACCCTATATAGTTAATATGTGGCACAGATGCGATTTAAGGGGTTACAAGTGACCGAAAACGGCCGAACCTAAGAAAAAATACACCACAAATTACGTTACGATTGAGTTTTGAACCCCCGTATCCCCTAATTACAGGTATATCCTATATATCCTAAGAAAGGTAATAGAAGGGGGAACACAACCTATATAGTGAATATGTGGCACAGATGCGATTTAAGGGGTAACAAGTGACCGAAAAGCGAAATCGGCCGAACCTAAGAAAAAATACACCACAAATTACGTTACGATCGAGTTTTGACCCCTCGTATCCCCTAATTACAGGTATATCCTATATATCATAAGAAAGGTAATAGAAGGAGTAACAAACCCTATATAGTTAATATGTGGCACAGATGCGTTTTAAGGGGTTACAAGTGACCGAAAACGGCCGAACCTAAGAAAAAATACACCACAAATTACGTTACGATCGAGTTTTGAACCCCCGTATCCCCTAATTACAGGTATATCCTATATATCCTAAGAAAGGTAATAGAAGGGGGAACAAAACCTATATAGTGAATATGTGGCACAGATGCGATTTAAGGGGTAACAAGTGACCGAAAAGCGAAATCGGCCGAACCTAAGAAAAAATACACCACAAATTACGTTACGATCGAGTTTTGACCCCTCGTATCCCCTAATTACAGGTATATCCTATATATCCTAAGAAAGGTAATAGAAGGAGTAACAAACCCTATATAGTTAATATGTGGCACAGATGCGATTTAAGGGGTTACAAGTGACCGAAAACGGCCGAACCTAAGAAAAAATACACCACAAATTACGTTACGATCGAGTTTTGAACCCCCGTATCCCCTAATTACAGGTATATCCTATATATCCTAAGAAAGGTAATAGTAGGGGGAACAAAACCTATATAGTGAATATGTGGCACAGATGCGATTTAAGGGGTAACAAGTGACCGAAAAGCGAAATCGGCCGAACCTAAGAAAAAATACACCACAAATTACGTTACGATCGAGTTTTGAACCCCCGTATCCCCTAATTACAGGTATATCCTATATATCCTAAGAAAGGTAATAGTAGGGGGAACAAAACCTATATAGTGAATATGTGGCACAGATGCGATTTAAGGGGTAACAAGTGACCGAAAAGCGAAATCGGCCGAACCTAAGAAAAAATACACCACAAATTACGTTACGATCGAGTTTTGACCCCTCGTATCCCCTAATTACAGGTATATGCTATATATCCTAAGAAAGGTAATAGAAGGAGTAACAAACCCTATATAGTTAATATGTGGCACAGATGCGATTTAAGGGGTTACAAGTGACCGAAAACGGTCGAACCTAATAAAAAATACACCACAAATTACGTTACGATCGAGTTTTGAACCCACGTATCCCCTAATTACAGGTATATCCTATATATCCTAAGAAAGGTAATAGAAGGGGGAACAAAACCTATATAGTGAATATGTGGCACAGATGCGATTTAAGGGGTAACAAGTGACCGAAAAGCGAAATCGGCCGAACCTAAGAAAAAATACACCACAAATTACGTTACGATCGAGTTTTGACCCCTCGTATCCCCTAATTACAGGTATATCCTAAGAAAGGTAATAGAAGGAGTAACAAACCCTATATAGTTAATATGTGGCACAGATGCGATTTAAGGGGTTACAAGTGACCGAAAACGGCCGAACCTAAGAAAAAATACACCACAAATTACGTTACGATCGAGTTTTGAACCCCCGTATCCCCTTATTACAGGTATATCCTATATATCCTAAGAAAGGTAATAGAAGGGGGAACAAAACCTATATAGTGAATATGTGGCACAGATGCGATTTAAGGGGTAACAAGTGACCGAAAAGCGAAATCGGCCGAACCTAAGAAAAAATACACCACAAATTACGTTACGATCGAGTTTTGACCCCTCGTATCCCCTAATTACAGGTATATCCTATATATCCTAAGAAAGGTAATAGAAGGAGTAACAAACCCTATATAGTTAATATGTGGCACAGATGCGATTTAAGGGGTTACAAGTGACCGAAAACGGCCGAACCTAAGAAAAAATACACCAGAAATTACGTTACGATCGAGTTTTGTACCCCCGTATCCCCTAATTACAGGTATATCCTATATATCCTAAGAAAGGTAATAGTAGGGGGAACAAAACCTATATAGTGAATATGTGGCACAGATGCGATTTAAGGGGTAACAAGTGACCGAAAAGCGAAATCGGCCGAACCTAAGAAAAAATACACCACAAATTACGTTACGATCGAGTTTTGAACCCCCGTATCCCCTAATTACAGGTATATCCTATATATCCTAAGAAAGGTAATAGAAGGGGGAACAAAACCTATATAGTGAATATGTGGCACAGATGCGATTTAAGGGGTAACAAGTGACCGAAAAGCGAAATCGGCCGAACCTAAGAAAAAATACACCACAAATTACGTTACGATCGAGTTTTGACCCCTCGTATCCCCTAATTACAGGTATATCCTATATATCCTAAGAAAGGTAATAAAAGGAGTAACACACCCTATATAGTTAATATGTGGCACAGATGCGATTTAAGGGGTTACAAGTGACCGAAAACGGTCGAACGTAAGAAAAAATACACCACAAATTACGTTACGATCGAGTTTTGAACCCCCGTATCCCCTAATTACAGGTATATCCTATATATCCTAAGAAAGGTAATAGAAGGGGGAACAAAACCTATATAGTGAATATGTGGCACAGATGCGATTTAAGGGGTAACAAGTGACCGAAAAGCGAAATCGGCCGAACCTAAGAAAAAATACACCACAAATTACGTTACGATCGAGTTTTGAACCCCCGTATCCCCTAATTACAGGTATATCCTATATATCCTAAGAAAGGTAATAGAAGGGGGAACAAAACCTATATAGTGAATATGTGGCACAGATGCGATTTAAGGGGTAACAAGTGACCGAAAAGCGAAATCGGCCGAACCTAAGAAAAAATACACCACAAATTACGTTACGATCGAGTTTTGACCCCTCGTATCCCCTAATTACAGGTATATCCTATATATCCTAAGAAAGGTAATAGAAGGAGTAACACACCGTATATAGTTAATATGTGGCACAGATGCGATTTAAGGGGTTACAAGTGACCGAAAACGGTCGAACGTAAGAAAAAATACACCACAAATTACGTTACGATCGAGTTTTGAACCCCCGTATCCCCTAATTACAGGTATATCCTATATATCCTAAGAAAGGTAATAGAAGGGGGAACAAAACCTATATAGTGAATATGTGGCACAGATGCGATTTAAGGGGTAACAAGTGACCGAAAAGCGAAATCGGCCGAACCTAAGAAAAAATACACCACAAATTACGTTACGATCGAGTTTTGAACCCCCGTATCCCCTTATTACAGGTATATCCTATATATCCTAAAAAAGGTAATAGAAGGGGGAACAAAACCTATATAGTGAATATGTGGCACAGATGCGATTTAAGGGGTAACAAGTGACCGAAAAGCGAAATCGGCCGAACCTAAGAAAAAATACACCACAAATTACGTTTCGATCGAGTTTTGACCCCTCGTATCCCCTAATTACAGGTATATCCTATATATCCTAAGAAAGGTAATAGAAGGAGTAACAAACCCTATAAAGTTAATATGTGGCACAGATGCGATTTAAGGGGTTACAAGTGACCGAAAACGGCCGAACCTAAGAAAAAATACACCAGAAATTACGTTACGATCGAGTTTTGTACCCCCGTATCCCCTAATTACAGGTATATCCTATATATCCTAAGAAAGGTAATAGTAGGGGGAACAAAACCTATATAGTGAATATGTGGCACAGATGCGATTTAAGGGGTAACAAGTGACCGAAAAGCGAAATCGGCCGAACCTAAGAAAAAATACACCACAAATTACGTTACGATCGAGTTTTGAACCCCCGTATCCCCTAATTACAGGTATATCCTATATATCCTAAGAAAGGTAATAGAAGGGGGAACAAAACCTATATAGTGAATATGTGGCACAGATGCGATTTAAGGGGTAACAAGTGACCGAAAAGCGAAATCGGCCGAACCTAAGAAAAAATACACCACAAATTACGTTACGATCGAGTTTTGACCCCTCGTATCCCCTAATTACAGGTATATCCTATATATCCTAAGAAAGGTAATAGAAGGAGTAACACACCGTATATAGTTAATATGTGGCATAGATGCGATTTAAGGGGTTACAAGTGACCGAAAACGGTCGAACGTAAGAAAAAATACACCACAAATTACGTTACGATCGAGTTTTGAACCCCCGTATCCCCTAATTACAGGTATATCCTATATATCCTAAGAAAGGTAATAGAAGGGGGAACAAAACCTATATAGTGAATATGTGGCACAGATGCGATTTAAGGGGTAACAAGTGACCGAAAAGCGAAATCGGCCGAACCTAAGAAAAAATACACCACAAATTACGTTACGATCGAGTTTTGAACCCCCGTATCCCCTAATTACAGGTATATCCTATATATCCTAAGAAAGGTAATAGAAGGAGTAACAAACCCTATATAGTTAATATGTGGCACAGATGCGATTTAAGGGGTTACAAGTGACCGAAAACGGCCGAACCTAAAAAAAAATACACCACAAATTACGTTACGATCGAGTTTTGAACCCCCGTATCCCCTAATTACAGGTATATCCTATATATCCTAAGAAAGGTAATAGAAGGGGGAACAAAACCTATATAGTGAATATGTGGCACAGATGCGATTTAAGGGGTAACAAGTGACCGAAAAGCGAAATCGGCCGAACCTAAGAAAAAATACACCACAAATTACGTTACGATCGAGTTTTGACCCGTCGTATCCCCTAATTACAGGTATATCCTATATATCCTAAGAAAGGTAATAGAAGGAGTAACAAACCCTATATAGTTAATATGTGGCACAGATGCGATTTAAGGGGTTACAAGTGACCGAAAACGGCCGAACCTAAGAAAAAATACACCACAAATTACGTTACGATCGAGTTTTGAACCCCCGTATCCCCTAATTACAGGTATATCCTATATATCCTAAGAAAGGTAATAGAAGGGGGAACAAAACCTATATAGTGAATATGTGGCACAGATGCGATTTAAGGGGTAACAAGTGACCGAAAAGCGAAATCGGCCGAACCTTTGAAAAAATACACCACAAATTACGTTACGATCGAGTTTTGACCCCTCGTATCCCCTAATTACAGGTATATCCTATATATCCTAAGAAAGGTAATAGAAGGAGTAACAAACCCTTTTAGTTAATATGTGGCACAGATGCGATTTAAGGGGTTACAAGTGACCGAAAACGGCCGAACCTAAGAAAAAATACATCACAAATTACGTTACGATCGAGTTTTGAACCCCCGTATCCCCTTATTACAGGTATCTCCTATATATCCTAAGAAAGGTAATAGAAGGGGGAACAAAACCTATATAGTGAATATGTGGCACAGATGCGATTTAAGGGGTTACAAGTGACCGAAAAGCGAAATCGGCCGAACCTAAGAAAAAATACACCACAAATTACGTTACGATCGAGTTTTGACCCCTCGTATCCCCTAATTACAGGTATATCCTATATATCCTAAGAAAGGTAATAGAAGGAGTAACACACCCTATATAGTTAATATGTGGCACAGATGCGATTTAAGGGGTTACAGGTGACCGAAAACGGTCGAACGTAAGAAAAAATACACCACAAATTACGTTACGATCGAGTTTTGAACCCCCGTATCCCCTAATTACAGGTATATCCTATATATCCTAAGAAAGGTAATAGAAGGGGGAACAAAACCTATATAGTGAATATGTGGCACAGATGCGATTTAAGGGGTAACAAGTGACCAAAAAGCGAAATCGGCCGAACCTAAGAAAAAATACACCACAAATTACGTTACGATCGAGTTTTGAACCCCCGTATCCCCTAATTACAGGTATATCCTATATATCCTAAGAAAGGTAATAGAAGGAGTAACAAACCCTATATAGTTAATATGTGGCACAGATGCGATTTAAGGGGTTACAAGTGACCGAAAACGGCCGAATTAAAAAAAAAATACACCACAAATTATGTTACGATCGAGTTTTGAACCCCCGTATCCCCTAATTACAGGTATATCCTATATATCCTAAGAAAGGTAATAGTAGGGGGAACAAAACCTATATAGTGAATATGTGGCACAGATGCGATTTAAGGGGTTACAAGTGACCGAAAAGCGAAATCGGCCGAACCTAAGAAAAAATACACCACAAATTACGTTACGATCGAGTTTTGAACCCCCGTATCCCCTAATTACAGGTATATCCTATATATCCTAAGAAGGGTAATAGAAGGGGGAACAAAACCTATATAGTGAATATGTGGCACAGATGCGATTTAAGGGGTAACAAGTGACCGAAAAGCGAAATCGGCCGAACCTAAGAAAAATACACCACAAATTACGTTACGATCGAGTTTTGACCCCTCGTATCCCCTAATTACAGGTATATCCTATATATCCTAAGAAAGGTAATAGAAGGAGTAACACACCCTATATAGTTAATATGTGGCACAGATGCGATTTAAGGGGTTACAAGTGACCGAAAACGGTCGAACGTAAGAAAAAATACACCACAAATTACGTTACGATCGAGTTTTGAACCCCCGTATCCCCTAATTACAGGTATATCCTATATATCCTAAGAAAGGTAATAGAAGGGGGAACAAAACCTATATAGTGAATATGTGGCACAGATGCGATTTAAGGGGTAACAAGTGACCGAAAAGCGAAATCGGCCGAACCTAAGAAAAAATACACCACAAATTACGTTACGATCGAGTTTTGAACCCCCGTATCCCCTAATTACAGGTATATCCTATATATCCTAAGAAAGGTAATAGAAGGAGTAACAAACCCTATATAGTTAATATGTGGCACAGATGCGATTTAAGGGGTTACAAGTGACCGAAAACGGCCGAATTAAAAAAAAATACACCACAAATTACGTTACGATCGAGTTTTGAACCCCCGTATCCCCTAATTACAGGTATATCCTATATATCCTAAGAAAGGTAATAGAAGGGGGAACACAACCTATATAGTGAATATGTGGCACAGATGCGATTTAAGGGGAAACAAGTGACCGAAAAGCGAAATCGGCCGAACCTAAGAAAAAATACACCACAAATTACGTTACGATCGAGTTTTGACCCCTCGTATCCCCTAATTACAGGTATATCCTATATATCCTAAGAAAGGTAATAGAAGGAGTAACAAACCCTATATAGTTAATATGTGGCACAGATGCGATTTAAGGGGTTACAAGTGACCGAAAACGGCCGAACCTAAGAAAAAATACACCACAAATTACGTTACGATCGAGTTTTGAACCCCCGTATCCCCTAATTACAGGTATATCCTATATATCCTAAGAAAGGTAATAGAAGGGGGAACAAAACCTATATAGTGAATATGTGGCACAGATGCGATTTAAGGGGTAACAAGTGACCGAAAAGCGAAATCGGCCGAACCTAAGAAAAAATACACCACAAATTACGTTACGATCGAGTTTTGAACCCCCGTATCCCCTAATTACAGGTATATCCTATATATCCTAAGAAAGGTAATAGAAGGAGTAACAAACCCTATATAGTTAATATGTGGCACAGATGCGATTTAAGGGGTAACAAGTGACCGAAAACGGCCGAATTAAAAAAAAAATACACCACAAATTACGTTACGATCGAGTTTTGAACCCCCGTATCCCCTAGTTACAGGTATATCCTATATATCCTAAGAAAGGTAAAAGAAGGGGGAACAAAACCTATATAGTGAATATGTGGAACAGATGCGATTTAAGGGGTAACAAGTGACCGAAAAGCGAAATCGGCCGAACCTAAGAAAAAATACACCACAAATTACGTTACGATCGAGTTTTGACCCCTCGTATCCCCTAATTACAGGTATATCCTATATATCCTAAGAAAGGTAATAGAAGGAGTAACAAACCCTATATAGTTAATATGTGGCACAGATGCGATTTAAGGGGTTACAAGTGACCGAAAACGGCCGAACCTAAGAAAAAATACACCACAAATTACGTTACGATCGAGTTTTGAACCCCCGTATCCCCTAATTACAGGTATATCCTATATATCCTAAGAAAGGTAATAGAAGGGGGAACACAACCTATATAGTGAATATGTGGCACAGATGCGATTTAAGGGGAAACAAGTGACCGAAAAGCGAAATCGGCCGAACCTAAGAAAAAATACACCACAAATTACGTTACGATCGAGTTTTGACCCCTCGTATCCCCTAATTACAGGTATATCCTATATATCCTAAGAAAGGTAATAGAAGGAGTAACAAACCCTATATAGTTAATATGTGGCACAGATGCGATTTAAGGGGTTACAAGTGACCGAAAACGGCCGAACCTAAGAAAAAATACACCACAAATTACGTTACGATCGAGTTTTGAACCCCCGTATCCCCTAATTACAGGTATATCCTATATATCCTAAGAAAGGTAATAGAAGGGGGAACAAAACCTATATAGTGAATATGTGGCACAGATGCGATTTAAGGGGTAACAAGTGACCGAAAAGCGAAATCGGCCGAACCTAAGAAAAAATACACCACAAATTACGTTACGATCGAGTTTTGACCCCTCGTATCCCCTAATTACAGGTATATCCTATATATCCTAAGAAAGGTAATAGAAGGAGTAACAAACCCTATATAGTTAATATGTGGCACAGATGCGATTTAAGGGGTTACAAGTGACCGAAAACGGCCGAACCTAAGAAAAAATACACCACAAATTACGTTACGATCGAGTTTTGAACCCCCGTATCCCCTAATTACAGGTATATCCTATATATCCTAAGAAAGGTAATAGTAGGGGGAACAAAACCTATATAGTGAATATGTGGCACAGATGCGATTTAAGGGGTAACAAGTGACCGAAAAGCGAAATCGGCCGAACCTAAGAAAAAATACACCACAAATTACGTTACGATCGAGTTTTGAACCCCCGTATCCCCTAATTACAGGTATATCCTATATATCCTAAGAAAGGTAATAGTAGGGGGAACAAAACCTATATAGTGAATATGTGGCACAGATGCGATTTAAGGGGTAACAAGTGACCGAAAAGCGAAATCGGCCGAACCTAAGAAAAAATACACCACAAATTACGTTACGATCGAGTTTTGACCCCTCGTATCCCCTAATTACAGGTATATCCTATATATCCTAAGAAAGGTAATAGAAGGAGTAACAAACCCTATATAGTTAATATGTGGCACAGATGCGATTTAAGGGGTTACAAGTGACCGAAAACGGTCGAACCTAAGAAAAAATACACCACAAATTACGTTACGATCGAGTTTTGAACCCCCGTATCCCCTAATTACAGGTATATCCTATATATCCTAAGAAAGGAAATAGAAGGGGGAACAAAACCTATATAGTGAATATGTGGCACAGATGCGATTTAAGGGGTAACAAGTGACCGAAAAGCGAAATCGGCCGAACCTAAGAAAAAATACACCACAAATTACGTTACGATCGAGTTTTGAACCCCCGTATCCCCTAATTACAGGTATATCCTATATATCCTAAGAAAGGTAATAGAAGGAGTAACAAACCCTATATAGTTAATATGTGGCACAGATGCGATTTAAGGGGTTACAAGTGACCGAAAACGGCCGAATTAAAAAAAAAATACACCACAAATTACGTTACGATCGAGTTTTGAACCCCCGTATCCCCTAATTACAGGTATATCCTATATATCCTAAGAAAGGTAATAGAAGGAGTAACAAACCCTATATAGTTAATATGTGGCACAGATGCGATTTAAGGGGTTACAAGTGACAGAAAACGGCCGAATTAAAAAAAAAATACACCACAAATTATGTTACGATCGAGTTTTGAACCCCCGTATCCCCTAATTACAGGTATATCCTATATATCCTAAGAAAGGTAAAAGAAGGTGGAACAAAACCTATATAGTGAATATGTGGCACAGATGCGATTTAAGGGGTAACAAGTGACCGAAAAGCGAAATCGGCCGAACCTAAGAAAAAATACACCACAAATTACGTTACGATCGATTTTTGACCCCTCGTATCCCCTAATTACAGGTATATCCTATATATCCTAAGAAAGGTAATAGAAGGAGTAACAAACCCTATATAGTTAATATGTGGCACAGATGCAATTTAAGGGGTTACAAGTGACCGAAAACGGCCGAACCTAAGAAAAAATACATCACAAATTACGTTACGTACGAGTTTTGAACCCCCGTATCCCCTAATTACAGGTATATCCTATATATCCTAAGAAAGGTAATAGAAGGGGGGACACAACCTATATAGTGAATATGTGGCACAGATGCGATTTAAGGGGAAACAAGTGACCGAAAAGCGAAATCGGCCGAACCTAAGAAAAAATACACCACAAATTACGTTACGATCGAGTTTTGACCCCTCGTATCCCCTAATTACAGGTATATACTATATATCCTAAGAAAGGTAATAGAAGGAGTAACAAACCCTATATAGTTAATATGTGGCACAGATGCGATTTAAGGGGTTACAAGTGACCGAAAACGGCCGAACCTAAGAAAAAATACACCACAAATTACGTTACGATCGAGTTTTGAACCCCCGTATCCCCTAATTACAGGTATATCCTATATATCCTAAGAAAGGTAATAGAAGGGGGAACAAAACCTATATAGTGAATATGTGGCACAGATGCGATTTAAGGGGTAACAAGTGACCGAAAAGCGAAATCGGCCGAACCTAAGAAAAAATACACCACAAATTACGTTACGATCGAGTTTTGACCCCTCGTATCCCCTAATTACAGGTATATCATATATATCCTAAGAAAGGTAATAGTAGGGGGAACAAAACCTATATAGTGAATATGTGGCACAGATGCGATTTAAGGGGTTACAAGTGACCGAAAAGCGAAATCGGCCGAACCTAAGAAAAAATACACCACAAATTACGTTACGATCGATTTTTGACCCCCCGTATCCCCTAATTACAGGTATATCCTATATATCCTAAGAAAGGTAATAGAAGGAGTAACAAACCCTATATAGTTAATATGTGGCACAGATGCAATTTAAGGGGTTACAAGTGACCGAAAACGGCCGAACCTAAGAAAAAATACATCACAAATTACGTTACGATCGAGTTTTGAACCCCCGTATCCCCTAATTACAGGTATATCCTATATATCCTAAGAAAGGTAATAGAAGGGGGAACACAACCTATATAGTGAATATGTGGCACAGATGCGATTTAAGGGGAAACAAGTGACCGAAAAGCGAAATCGGCCGAACCTAAGAAAAAATACACCACAAATTACGTTACGATCGAGTTTTGACCCCTCGTATCCCCTAATTACAGGTATATACTATATATCCTAAGAAAGGTAATAGAAGGAGTAACAAACCCTATATAGTTAATATGTGGCACAGATGCGATTTAAGGGGTTACAAGTGACCGAAAACGGCCGAACCTAAGAAAAAATACACCACAAATTACGTTACGATCGAGTTTTGAACCCCCGTATCCCCTAATTACAGGTATATCCTATATATCCTAAGAAAGGTAATAGAAGGGGGAACACAACCTATATAGTGAATATGTGGCACAGATGCGATTTAAGGGGAAACAAGTGACCGAAAAGCGAAATCGGCCGAACCTAAGAAAAAATACACCACAAATTACGTTACGATCGAGTTTTGACCCCTCGTATCCCCTAATTACAGGTATATCCTATATATCCTAAGAAAGGTAATAGAAGGAGTAACAAACCCTATATAGTTAATATGTGGCACAGATGCGATTTAAGGGGTTACAAGCGACCGAAAACGGCCGAACCTAAGAAAAAATACACCACAAATTACGTTACGATCGCGTTTTGAACCCCCGTATCCCCTAATTACAGGTATATCCTATATATCCTAAGAAAGGTAATAGAAGGGGGAACAAAACCTATATAGTGAATATGTGGCACAGATGCGATTTAAGGGGTAACAAGTGACCGAAAAGCGAAATCGGCCGAACCTAAGAAAAAATACACCACAAATTAGGTTACGATCGAGTTTTGACCCCTCGTATCCCCTAATTACAGGTATATCCTATATATCCTAAGAAAGGTAATAGAATGAGTAACAAACCCTATATAGTTAATATGTGGCACAGATGCGATTTAAGGGGTTACAAGTGACCGAAAACGGCCGAACCTAAGAAAAAATACACCACAAATTACGTTACGATCGAGTTTTGAACCCCCGTATCCCCTTATTACAGGTATATCCTATATATCCTAAGAAAGGTAATAGAAGGGGGAACAAAACCTATATAGTGAATATGTGGCACAGATGCGATTTAAGGGGTTACAAGTGACCGAAAACGGCCGAATTAAAAAAAAAATACACCACAAATTACGTTACGATCGAGTTTTGAACCCCCGTATCCCCTAATTACAGGTATATCCTATATATCCTAAGAAAGGTAAAAGAAGGTGGAACAAAACCTATATAGTGAATATGTGGCACAGATGCGATTTAAGGGGTAACAAGTGACCGAAAATCGAAATCGGCCGAACCTAAGAAAAAATACACCACAAATTACGTTACGATCGAGTTTTGAACCCCCGTATCCCCTAATTACAGGTATATCCTATATATCCTAAGAAAGGTAATAGAAGGGGGAACACAACCTATATAGTGAATATGTGGCACAGATGCGATTTAAGGGGAAACAAGTGACCGAAAAGCGAAATCGGCCGAACCTAAGAAAAAATACACCACAAATTACGTTACGATCGAGTTTTGACCCCTGGTATCCCCTAATTACAGGTATATCCTATATATCCTAAGAAAGGTAAAAGAAGGAGTAACAAACCCTATATAGTTAATATGTGGCACAGATGCGATTTAAGGGGTTACAAGCGACCGAAAACGGCCGAACCTAAGAAAAAATACACCACAAATTACGTTACGATCGAGTTTTGAACCCCCGTATCCCCTAATTACAGGTATATCCTATATATCCGAAGAAAGGTAATAGAAGGGGGAACAAAACCTATATAGTGAATATGTGGCACAGATGCGATTTAAGGGGTAACAAGTGACCGAAAAGCGAAATCGGCCGAACCTAAGAAAAAATACACCACAAATTACGTTACGATCGAGTTTTGACCCCTCGTATCCCCTAATTACAGGTATATCCTATATATCCTAAGAAAGGTAATAGAAGGAGTAACAAACCCTATATAGTTAATATGTGGCACAGATGCGATTTAAGGGGTTACAAGTGACCGAAAACGGCCGAACCCAAGAAAAAATACATCACAAATTACGTTACGATCGAGTTTTGAACCCCCGTATCCCCTTATTACAGGTATCTCCTATATATCCTAAGAAAGGTAATAGAAGGGGGAACAAAACCTATATAGTGAATATGTGGCACAGATGCGATTTAAGGGGTTACAAGTGACCGAAAAGCGAAATCGGCCGAACCTAAGAAAAAATACACCACAAATTACGTTACGATCGAGTTTTGACCCCTCGTATCCCCTAATTACAGGTATATCCTATATATCCTAAGAAAGGTAATAGAAGGAGTAACACACCCTATATAGTTAATATGTGGCACAGATGCGATTTAAGGGGTTACAAGTGACCGAAAACGGTCGAACGTAAGAAAAAATACACCACAAATTACGTTACGATCGAGTTTTGAACCCCCGTATCCCCTAATTACAGGTATATCCTATATATCCTAAGAAAGGTAATAGAAGGGGGAACAAAACCTATATAGTGAATATGTGGCACAGATGCGATTTAAGGGGTAACAAGTGACCAAAAAGCGAAATCGGCCGAACCTAAGAAAAAATACACCACAAATTACGTTACGATCGAGTTTTGAACCCCCGTATCCCCTAATTACAGGTATATCCTATATATCCTAAGAAAGGTAATAGAAGGAGTAACAAACCCTATATAGTTAATATGTGGCACAGATGCGATTTAAGGGGTTACAAGTGACCGAAAACGGCCGAATTAAAAAAAAAATACACCACAAATTACGTTACGATCGAGTTTTGAACCCCCGTATCCCCTAATTACAGGTATATCCTATATATCCTAAGAAAGGTAAAAGAAGGTGGAACAAAACCTATATAGTGAATATGTGGCACAGATGCGATTTAAGGGGTAACAAGTGACCGAAAAGCGAAATCGGCCGAACCTAAGAAAAAATACACCACAAATTACGTTACGATCGAGTTTTGAACCCCCGTATCCCCTAATTACAGGTATATCCTATATATCCTAAGAAAGGTAATAGAAGGGGGAACACAACCTATATAGTGAATATGTGGCACAGATGCGATTTAAGGGGAAACAAGTGACCGAAAAGCGAAATCGGCCGAACCTAAGAAAAAATACACCACAAATTACGTTACGATCGAGTTTTGACCCCTCGTATCCCCTAATTACAGGTATATCCTATATATCCTAAGAAAGGTAATAGAAGGAGTAACAAACCCTATATAGTTAATATGTGGCACAGATGCGATTTAAGGGGTTACAAGCGACCGAAAACGGCCGAACCTAAGAAAAAATACACCACAAATTACGTTACGATCGCGTTTTGAACCCCCGTATCCCCTAATTACAGGTATATCCTATATATCCTAAGAAAGGTAATAGAAGGGGGAACAAAACCTATATAGTGAATATGTGGCACAGATGCGATTTAAGGGGTAACAAGTGACCGAAAAGCGAAATCGGCCGAACCTAAGAAAAAATACACCACAAATTAGGTTACGATCGAGTTTTGACCCCTCGTATCCCCTAATTACAGGTATATCCTTTATATCCTAAGAAAGGTAATAGAATGAGTAACAAACCCTATATAGTTAATATGTGGCACAGATGCGATTTAAGGGGTTACAAGTGACCGAAAACGGCCGAACCTAAGAAAAAATACACCACAAATTACGTTACGATCGAGTTTTGAACCCCCGTATCCCCTTATTACAGGTATATCCTATATATCCTAAGAAAGGTAATAGAAGGGGGAACAAAACCTATATAGTGAATATGTGGCACAGATGCGATTTAAGGGGTTACAAGTGACCGAAAACGGCCGAATTAAAAAAAAAATACACCACAAATTACGTTACGATCGAGTTTTGAACCCCCGTATCCCCTAATTACAGGTATATCCTATATATCCTAAGAAAGGTAAAAGAAGGTGGAACAAAACCTATATAGTGAATATGTGGCACAGATGCGATTTAAGGGGTAACAAGTGACCGAAAAGCGAAATCGGCCGAACCTAAGAAAAAATACACCACAAATTACGTTACGATCGAGTTTTGAACCCCCGTATCCCCTAATTACAGGTATATCCTATATATCCTAAGAAAGGTAATAGAAGGGGGAACACAACCTATATAGTGAATATGTGGCACAGATGCGATTTAAGGGGAAACAAGTGACCGAAAAGCGAAATCGGCCGAACCTAAGAAAAAATACACCACAAATTACGTTACGATCGAGTTTTGACCCCTCGTATCCCCTAATTACAGGTATATCCTATATATCCTAAGAAAGGTAATAGAAGGAGTAACAAACCCTATATAGTTAATATGTGGCACAGATGCGATTTAAGGGGTTACAAGCGACCGAAAACGGCCGAACCTAAGAAAAAATACATTACAAATTACGTTACGATCGAGTTTTGAACCCCCGTATCCCCTAATTACAGGTATATCCTATATATCATAAGAAAGGTAATAGAAGGGGGAACAAAACCTATATAGTGAATATGTGGCACAGATGCGATTTAAGGGGTAACAAGTGACCGAAAAGCGAAATCGGCCGAACCTAAGAAAAAATACACCACAAATTAGGTTACGATCGAGTTTTGACCCCTCGTATCCCCTAATTACATGTATATCCTATATATCCTAAGAAAGGTAATAGAATGAGTAACAAACCCTATATAGTTAATATGTGGCACAGATGCGATTTAAGGGGTTACAAGTGACCGAAAACGGCCGAACCTAAGAAAAAATACACCACAAATTACGTTACGATCGAGTTTTGAACCCCCGTATCCCCTTATTACAGGTATATCCTATATATCCTAAGAAAGGTAATAGAAGGGGGAACAAAACCTATATAGTGAATATGTGGCACAGATGCGATTTAAGGGGTAACAAGTGACCGAAAAGCGAAATCGGCCGAACCTAAGAAAAAATACAACACAAATTACGTTACGATCGAGTTTTGAACCCTCGTATCCCCTAATTACAGGTATATCCTATATATCCTAAGAAAGGTAATAGAAGGAGTAACAAACCCTATATAGTTAATATGTGGCACAGATGCGATTTAAGGGGTTACAAGTGACCGAAAACGGCCGAACCTAAGAAAAAATACACCACAAATTACGTTACGATCGAGTTTTGAACCCCCGTATCCCCTAATTACAGGTATATCCTATATATCCTAAGAAAGGTAATAGTAGGGGGAACAAAACCTATATAGTGAATATGTGGCACAGATGCGATTTAAGGGGTTACAAGTGACCGAAAAGCGAAATCGGCCGAACCTAAGAAAAAATACACCACAAATTACGTTACGATCGAGTTTTGAACCCCCGTATCCCCTAATTACAGGTATATCCTATATATCCTAAGAAAGGTAATAGAAGGGGGAACAAAACCTATATAGTGAATATGTGGCACAGATGCGATTTAAGGGGTAACAAGTGACCGAAAAGCGAAATAGGCCGAACCTAAGAAAAAATACACCACAAATTACGTTACGATCGAGTTTTGACCCCTCGTATCCCCTAATTACAGGTATATCCTATATATCCTAAGAAAGGTAATAGAAGGAGTAACACAACCTATATAGTTAATATGTGGCACAGATGCGATTTAAGGGGTTACAAGTGACCGAAAACGGTCGAACGTAAGAAAAAATACACCACAAATTACGTTACGATCGAGTTTTGAACCCCCGTATCCCCTAATTACAGGTATATCCTATATATCATAAGAAAGGTAATAGAAGGGGGAACAAAACCTATATAGTGAATGTGGCACAGATGTGATTTAAGGGGTAACAAGTGACCGAAAAGCGAAATCGGCCGAACCTAAGAAAAAATACACCACAAATTACGTTACGATCGAGTTTTGAACCCCCGTATCCCCTAATTACAGGTATATCCTATATATCCTAAGAAAGGTAAAAGAAGGGGGAACAAAACCTATATAAAGAATATGTGGAACAGATGCGATTTAAGGGGTAACAAGTGACCGAAAAGCGAAATCGGCCGAACCTAAGAAAAAATACACCACAAATTACGTTACGATCGATTTTTGACCCCTCGTATCCCCTAATTACAGGTATATCCTATATATCCTAAGAAAGGTAATAGAAGGAGTAACAAACCCTATATAGTTAATATGTGGCACAGATGCGATTTAAGGGGTTACAAGTGACCGAAAACGGCCGAACCTAAGAAAAAATACACCACAAATTACGTTACGATCGAGTTTTGAACCCCCGTATCCCCTAATTACAGGTATATCCTATATATCCTAAGAAAGGTAATAGTAGGGGGAACAAAACCTATATAGTGAATATGTGGCACAGATGCGATTTAAGGGGTTACAAGTGACCGAAAAGCGAAATCGGCCGAACCTAAGAAAAAATACACCACAAATTACGTTACGATCGAGTTTTGAACCCCCGTATCCCCTAATTACAGGTATATCCTATATATCCTAAGAAAGGTAATAGAAGGGGGAACAAAACCTATATAGTGAATATGTGGCACAGATGCGATTTAAGGGGTAACACGTGACCGAAAAGCGAAATAGGCCGAACCTAAGAAAAAATACACCACAAATTACGTTACGATCGAGTTTTGACCCCTCGTATCCCCTAATTACAGGTATATCCTATATATCCTAAGAAAGGTAATAGAAGGAGTAACACAACCTATATAGTTAATATGTGGCACAGATGCGATTTAAGGGGTTACAAGTGACCGAAAACGGTCGAACGTAAGAAAAAATACACCACAAATTACGTTACGATCGAGTTTTGAACCCCCGATCCCCTAATTACAGGTTTTTCCTATATATCATAAGAAAGGTAATAGAAGGGGGAACAAAACCTATATAGTGAATGTGGCACAGATGCGATTTAAGGGGTAACAAGTGACCGAAAAGCGAAATCGGCAGAACCTAAGAAAAAATACACCACAAATTACGTTACGATCGAGTTTTGAACCCCCGTATCCCCTAATTACAGGTATATCCTATATATCCTAAGAAAGGTAAAAGAAGGGGGAACAAAACCTATATAAAGAATATGTGGAACAGATGCGATTTAAGGGGTAACAAGTGACCGAAAAGCGAAATCGGCCGAACCTAAGAAAAAATACACCACAAATTACGTTACGATCGATTTTTGACCCCTCGTATCCCCTAATTACAGGTATATCCTATATATCCTAAGAAAGGTAATAGAAGGAGTAACAAACCCTATATAGTTAATATGTGGCACAGATGCGATTTAAGGGGTTACAAGTGACCGAAAACGGCCGAACCTAAGAAAAAATACATCACAAATTACGTTACGATCGAGTTTTGAACCCCCGTATCCCCTAATTACAGGTATATCCTATATATCCTAAGAAAGGTAATAGAAGGGGGAACACAACCTATATAGTGAATATGTGGCACAGATGCGATTTAAGGGGAAACAAGTGACCGAAAAGCGAAATCGGCCGAACCTAAGAAAAAATACACCACAAATTACGTTACGATCGAGTTTTGACCCCTCGTATCCCCTAATTACAGGTATATCCTATATATCCAAAGAAAGGTAATAGAAGGAGTAACAAACCCTATATAGTTAATATGTGGCACAGATGCGATTTAAGGGGTTACAAGTGACCGAAAACGGCCGAACCTAAGAAAAAATACACCACAAATTACGTTACGATCGAGTTTTGAACCCCCGCATCCCCTAATTACAGGTATATCCTATATATCCTAAGAAAGGTAAAAGAAGGGGGAACAAAACCTATATAAAGAATATGTGGAACAGATGCGATTTAAGGGGTAACAAGTGACCGAAAAGCGAAATCGGCCGAACCTAAGAAAAAATACACCACAAATTACGTTACGATCGATTTTTGACCCCTCGTATCCCCTAATTACAGGTATATCCTATATATCCTAAGAAAGGTAATAGAAGGAGTAACAAACCCTATATAGTTAATATGTGGCACAGATGCAATTTAAGGGGTTACAAGTGACCGAAAACGGCCGAACCTAAGAAAAAATACATCACAAATTACGTTACGATCGAGTTTTGAACCCCCGTATCCCCTAATTACAGGTATATCCTATATATCCTAAGAAAGGTAATAGAAGGGGGAACACAACCTATATAGTGAATATGTGGCACAGATGCGATTTAAGGGGAAACAAGTGACCGAAAAGCGAAATCGGCCGAACCTAAGAAAAAATACACCACAAATTACGTTACGATCGAGTTTTGACCCCTCGTATCCCCTAATTACAGGTATATACTATATATCCTAAGAAAGGTAATAGAAGGAGTAACAAACCCTATATAGTTAATATGTGGCACAGATGCGATTTAAGGGGTTACAAGTGACCGAAAACGGCCGAACCTAAGAAAAAATACACCACAAATTACGTTACGATCGAGTTTTGAACCCCCGTATCCCCTAATTACAGGTATATCCTATATATCCTAAGAAAGGTAATAGAAGGGGGAACAAAACCTATATAGTGAATATGTGGCACAGATGCGATTTAAGGGGTAACAAGTGACCGAAAAGCGAAATCGGCCGAACCTAAGAAAAAATACACCACAAATTACGTTACGATCGAGTTTTGACCCCTCGTATCCCCTAATTACAGGTATATCCTATATATCCTAAGAAAGGTAATAGAAGGAGTAACAAACCCTATATAGTTAATATGTGGCACAGATGCGATTTAAGGGGTTACAAGTGACCGAAAACGGCCGAACCTAAGAAAAAATACACCACAAATTACGTTACGATCGAGTTTTGAACCCCCGTATCCCCTAATTACAGGTATATCCTATATATCCTAAGAAAGGTAATAGTAGGGGGAACAAAACCTATATAGTGAATATGTGGCACAGATGCGATTTAAGGGGTAACAAGTGACCGAAAAGCGAAATCGGCCGAACCTAAGAAAAAATACACCACAAATTACGTTACGATCGAGTTTTGTACCCCCGTATCCCCTAATTACAGGTATATCCTATATATCCTAAGAAAGGTAATAGTAGGGGGAACAAAACCTATATAGTGAATATGTGGCACAGATGCGATTTAAGGGGTAACAAGTGACCGAAAAGCGAAATCGGCCGAACCTAAGAAAAAATACACCACAAATTACGTTACGATCGAGTTTTGACCCCTCGTATCCCCTAATTACAGGTATATCCTATATATCCTAAGAAAGGTAATAGAAGGAGTAACAAACCCTATATAGTTAATATGTGGCACAGATGCGATTTAAGGGGTTACAAGTGACCGAAAACGGCCGAACCTAAGAAAAAATACACCACAAATTACGTTACGATCGAGTTTTGAACCCCCGTATCCCCTTATTACAGGTATATCCTATATATCCTAAGAAAGGTAATAGAAGGGGGAACAAAACCTATATAGTGAATATGTGGCACAGATGCGATTTAAGGGGTAACAAGTGACCGAAAAGCGAAATCGGCCGAACCTAAGAAAAAATACACCACAAATTACGTTACGATGGAGTTTTGACCCCTCGTATCCCCTAATTACAGGTATATCCTATATATCCTTAGAAAGGTAATAGAAGGAGTAACAAACCCTATATAGTTAATATGTGGCACAGATGCGATTTAAGGGGTTACAAGTGACCGAAAACGGCCGAACCTAAGAAAAAATACACCAGAAATTACGTTACGATCGAGTTTTGTACCCCCGTATCCCCTAATTACAGGTATATCCTATATATCCTAAGAAAGGTAATAGTAGGGGGAACAAAACGTATATAGTGAATATGTGGCACAGATGCGATTTAAGGGGTAACAAGTGACCGAAAAGCGAAATCGGCCGAACCTAAGAAAAAATACACCACAAATTACGTTACGATCGAGTTTTGAACCCCCGTATCCCCTAATTACAGGTATATCCTATATGTCCTAAGAAAGGTAATAGAAGGGGGAACAAAACCTATATAGTGAATATGTGGCACAGATGCGATTTAAGGGGTAACAAGTGACCGAAAAGCGAAATCGGCCGAACCTAAGAAAAAATACACCACAAATTACGTTACGATCGAGTTTTGACCCCTCGTATCCCCTAATTACAGGTATATCCTATATATCCTAAGAAAGGTAATAGAAGGAGTAACACACCCTATATAGTTAATATGTGGCACAGATGCGATTTAAGGGGTTACAAGTGACCGAAAACGGTCGAACGTAAGAAAAAATACACCACAAATTACGTTACGATCGAGTTTTGAACCCCCGTATCCCCTAATTACAGGTATATCCTATATATCCTAAGAAAGGTAATAGAAGGGGGAACAAAACCTATATAGTGAATATGTGGCACAGATGCGATTTAAGGGGTAACAAGTGACCGAAAAGCGAAATCGGCCGAACCTAAGAAAAAATACACCACAAATTACGTTACGATCGAGTTTTGAACCCCCGTATCCCCTTATTACAGGTATATCCTATATATCCTAAGAAAGGTAATAGAAGGGGGAACAAACCCTATATAGTGAATATGTGGCACAGATGCGATTTAAGGGGTAACAAGTGACCGAAAAGCGAAATCGGCCGAACCTAAGAAAAAATACACCACAAATTACGTTTCGATCGAGTTGTGACCCCTCGTATCCCCTAATTGCAGGTATATCCTATATATCCTAAGAAAGGTAATAGAAGGAGTAACAAACCCTATATAGTTAATATGTGGCACAGATGCGATTTAAGGGGTTACAAGTGACCGAAAACGGCCGAACCTAAGAAAAAATACACCAGAAATTACGTTACGATCGAGTTTTGTACCCCCGTATCCCCTAATTACAGGTATATCCTATATATCCTAAGAAAGGTAATAGTAGGGGGAACAAAACCTATATAGTGAATATGTGGCACAGATGCGATTTAAGGGGTAACAAGTGACCGAAAAGCGAAATCGGCCGAACCTAAGAAAAAATACACCACAAATTACGTTACGATCGAGTTTTGACCCCTCGTATCCCCTAATTACAGGTATATCCTATATATCCTAAGAAAGGTAATAGAAGGAGTAAGAAACCCTATATAGTTAATATGTGGCACAGATGCGATTTAAGGGGTTACAAGTGACCGAAAACGGCCGAACCTAAGAAAAAATACACCAGAAATTACGTTACGATCGAGTTTTGTACCCCCGTATCCCCTAATTACAGGTATATCCTATATATCCTAAGAAAGGTAATAGTAGGGGGAACAAAACCTATATAGTGAATATGTGGCACAGATGCGATTTAAGGGGTAACAAGTGACCGAAAAGCGAAATCGGCCGAACCTAAGAAAAAATACACCACAAATTACGTTACGATCGAGTTTTGAACCCCCGTATCCCCTAATTACAGGTATATCCTATATGTCCTAAGAAAGGTAATAGAAGGGGGAACAAAACCTATATAGTGAATATGTGGCACAGATGCGATTTAAGGGGTAACAAGTGACCGAAAAGCGAAATCGGCCGAACCTAAGAAAAAATACACCACAAATTACGTTACGATCGAGTTTTGACCCCTCGTATCCCCTAATTACAGGTATATCCTATATATCCTAAGAAAGGTAATAGAAGGAGTAACACACCCTATATAGTTAATATGTGGCACAGATGCGATTTAAGGGGTTACAAGTGACCGAAAACGGTCGAACGTAAGAAAAAATACACCACAAATTACGTTACGATCGAGTTTTGAACCCCCGTATCCCCTAATTACAGGTATATCCTATATATCCTAAGAAAGGTAATAGAAGGGGGAACAAAACCTATATAGTGAATATGTGGCACAGATGCGATTTAAGGGGTAACAAGTGACCGAAAAGCGAAATCGGCCGAACCTAAGAAAAAATACACCACAAATTACGTTACGATCGAGTTTTGAACCCCCGTATCCCCTTATTACAGGTATATCCTATATATCCTAAGAAAGGTAATAGAAGGGGGAACAAACCCTATATAGTGAATATGTGGCACAGATGCGATTTAAGGGGTAACAAGTGACCGAAAAGCGAAATCGGCCGAACCTAAGAAAAAATACACCACAAATTACGTTTCGATCGAGTTGTGACCCCTCGTATCCCCTAATTGCAGGTATATCCTATATATCCTAAGAAA
The DNA here is from genome assembly GCF_036588685.1 of Mytilus trossulus. Classification (NCBI taxonomy): domain Eukaryota; kingdom Metazoa; phylum Mollusca; class Bivalvia; order Mytilida; family Mytilidae; genus Mytilus; species Mytilus trossulus. Next base: position 65,619,591 of record NC_086386.1, read on the forward strand.
GGTAATAGAAGGAGTAACAAACCCTATATAGTTAATATGTGGCACAGATGCGATTTAAGGGGTTACAAGTGACCGAAAACGGCCGAACCTAAGAAAAAATACACCAGAAATTACGTTACGATCGAGTTTTGTACCCCCGTATCCCCTAATTACAGGTATATCCTATATATCCTAAGAAAGGTAATAGTAGGGGGAACAAAACCTATATAGTGAATATGTGGCACAGATGCGATTTAAGGGGTAACAAGTGACCGAAAAGCGAAATCGGCCGAACCTAAGAAAAAATACACCACAAATTACGTTACGATCGAGTTTTGACCCCTCGTATCCCCTAATTACAGGTATATCCTATATATCCTAAGAAAGGTAATAGAAGGAGTAAGAAACCCTATATAGTTAATATGTGGCACAGATGCGATTTAAGGGGTTACAAGTGACCGAAAACGGCCGAACCTAAGAAAAAATACACCACAAATTACGTTACGATCGAGTTTTGAACCCCCGTATCCCCTAATTACAGGTATATCCTATATATCCTAAGAAAGGTAATAGAAGGGGGAACACAACCTATATAGTGAATATGTGGCACAGATGCGATTTAAGGGGTAACAAGTGACCGAAAAGCTAAATCGGCCGAACCTAAGAAAAAATACACCACAAATTACGTTACGATCGAGTTTTGACCCCTCGTATCCCCTAATTACAGGTATATCCTATATATCCTAAGAAAGGTAAAAGAAGGAGTAACAAACCCTATATAGTTAATATGTGGCACAGATGCGATTTAAGGGGTTACAAGTGACCGAAAACGGCCGAACCTAAGAAAAAATACACCACAAATTACGTTACGATCGAGTTTTGAACCCCCGTATCCCCTAATTACAGGTATATCCTATATATTCTAAGAAAGGTAATAGAAGGGGGAACAAAACCTATATAGTGAATATGTGGCACAAATGCGATTTAAGGGGTAACAAGTGACCGAAAACGGCCGAACCTAAGAAAAAATACACCACAAATTACGTTAAGATCGAGTTTTGAACCCCCGTATCCACTAATTACAGGTATATCCTATATATCCTAAGAAAGGTAATAGAAGGGGAAACACAACCTATATAGTGAATATGTGGCACAGATGCGATTTAAGGGGTAACAAGTGACCGAAAAGCTAAATCGGCCGAACCTAAGAAAAAATACACCACAAATTACGTTACGATCGAGTTTTGACCCCTCGTATCCCCTAATTACAGGTATATCCTATATATCCTAAGAAAGGTAAAAGAAGGAGTAACAAACCCTATATAGTTAATATGTGGCACAGATGCGATTTAAGGGGTTACAAGTGACCGAAAACGGCCGAACCTAAGAAAAAATACACCACAAATTACGTTACGATCGAGTTTTGAACCCCCGTATCCCCTAATTACAGGTATATCCTATATATTCTAAGAAAGGTAATAGAAGGGGGAACAAAACCTATATAGTGAATATGTGGCACAAATGCGATTTAAGGGGTAACAAGTGACCGAAAAGCGAAATCGGCCGAACCTAAGAAAAAATACACCACAAATTACGTTACGATAGAGTTTTGACCCCTCATATCCCCTAATTACAGGTATATCCTATATATCCTAAGAAAGGTAATAGAAGGAGTAACAAACCCTATATAGTTAATATGTGGCACAGATGCGATTTAAGGGGTTACAAGTGACCGAAAACGGCCGAACCTAAGAAAAAATACACCACAAATTACGTTACGATCGAGTTTTGAACCCCCGTATCCCCTAATTACAGGTATATCCTATATATCCTAAGAAAGGTAATAGAAGGGGGAACAAAACCTATATAGTGAATATGTGGCACAGATGCGATTTAAGGGATAACAAGTGACCGAAAAGCGAAATCGGCCGAACCTAAGAAAAAATACACCACAAATTACGTTACGATCGAGTTTTGACCCCTTGTATCCCGTAATTACAGGTATATCCTATATATCCGAGGAAAGGTAATAGAAGGAGTAATAAACCCTATATAGTTAATATGTGGCATAGATGCGATTTAAGGGGTTACAAGTGACCGAAAACGGCCGAACCTAAGAAAAAATACACCACAAATTACGTTACGATCGAGTTTTGAACCCCCGTATCCCCTAATTACAGGTATATCCTATATATCCTAAGAAAGGTAATAGAAGGGGGAACAAAACCTATATAGTGAATATGTGGCACAGATGCGATTTAAGGGGTAACAAGTGACCGAAAAGCGAAATCGGCCGAACCTAAGAAAAAATACACCACAAATTACGTTACGATCGAGTTTTGACCCCTCGTATCCCCTAATTACAGGTATATCCTATATGTCGCAGGAAAAATGGGACACCATATAAAATCGACTAGGGATGAGGGATAAATCACCATAAACCCATAAACTTGTCGTTGTAATGCGTGTGGGCCATTTCTGCATTTAATGAGTCGTCCAATATATAAATACTTTATTATATATAAATCTGCAAGTATACAAATTGTAAACCAAGTTTACAATTATGTTCCAATAAATATGAACAATACATATACTGAAATATTTGCATGCAACGGAGCTTTATTCTGACCTTAACTTATATACCAAAATGCGGCTTTCAAACCATACTGAATTCTATATGAAATACTAAAATAACTTTACTTTAATTGAAACATTTTAAACATTGCTAAAAGAATAAATAAATTTACAAGTACCTGCAGCGTAGACATTAGTCTGCCGCCTCCCTGATTGTAATAATGACCAGTGACTAACTTTAAAAGTGAAATTGTATTAATATATATATGGTTAGTATTGCCGCGCTTTGAGTTCATGCATAACTCATGCTATTTAAATATAAATATATATCATTTAAATAATAATAAGAATCGCTTTAACTTTCTATTGTACTAATTTAAATATTGAGTACGTAAACAAAGCATAGCGTATAAAGCTATAGTCTATTTCAAAATATGCAGCGCAAAACTATTGTCGTCAATCGTCAGGAAACATGATGATATGAAATATGAATATGATATGAATGGAAAACATATAACACGGAAAACACAATTAATATGAAATTCATAATAATGAACCAAAATGGATAAATATATCCGGTGACATATATATCCTAAGAAAGGTAATAGAAGGAGTAACAAACCCTATATAGTTAATATGTGGCACAGATGCAATTTAAGGGGTTACAAGTGACCGAAAACGGCCGAACCTAAGAAAATATACACCACAAATTACGTTACGATCGAGTTTTGAACCCCCGTATCCCCTAATTACAGGTATATCCTATATATCCTAAGAAAGGTAATAGAAGGGGGAACAAAACCTATATAGTGAATATGTGGCACAGATGCGATTTAAGGGGTAACAAGTGACCGAAAAGCGAAATCGGCCGAACCTAAGAAAAAATACACCACAAATTACGTTACGATCGATTTTTGACCCCTCGTATCCCCTAATTACAGGTATATCCTATATATCCTAAGAAAGGTAATAGAAGGAGTAACAAACCCTATATAGTTAATATGTGGCACAGATGCGATTTAAGGGGTTACAAGTGACCGAAAACGGCCGAACCTAAGAAAAAATACACCAGAAATTACGTTACGATCGAGTTTTGTACCCCCGTATCCCCTAATTACAGGTATATCCTATATATCCTAAGAAAGGTAATAGTAGGGGGAACAAAACCTATATAGTGAATATGTGGCACAGATGCGATTTAAGGGGTAACAAGTGACCGAAAAGCGAAATCGGCCGAACCTAAGAAAAAATACACCACAAATTACGTTACGATCGAGTTTTGACCCCTCGTATCCCCTAATTACAGGTATATCCTATATATCCTAAGAAAGGTAATAGAAGGAGTAAGAAACCCTATATAGTTAATATGTGGCACAGATGCGATTTAAGGGATTACAAGTGACCGAAAACGGCCGAACCTAAGAAAAAATACACCACAAATTACGTTACGATCGAGTTTTGAACCCCCGTATCCCCTAATTACAGGTATATCCTATATATCCTAAGAAAGGTAATAGAAGGGGGAACACAACCTATATAGTGAATATGTGGCACAGATGCGATTTAAGGGGTAACAAGTGACCGAAAAGCTAAATCGGCCGAACCTAAGAAAAAATACACCACAAATTACGTTACGATCGAGTTTTGACCCCTCGTATCCCCTAATTACAGGTATATCCTATATATCCTAAGAAAGGTAAAAGAAGGAGTAACAAACCCTATATAGTTAATATGTGGCACAGATGCGATTTAAGGGGTTACAAGTGACCGAAAACGGCCGAACCTAAGAAAAAATACACCACAAATTACGTTACGATCGAGTTTTGAACCCCCGTATCCCCTAATTACAGGTATATCCTATATATTCTAAGAAAGGTAATAGAAGGGGGAACAAAACCTATATAGTGAATATGTGGCACAAATGCGATTTAAGGGGTAACAAGTGACCGAAAACGGCCGAACCTAAGAAAAAATACACCACAAATTACGTTAAGATCGAGTTTTGAACCCCCGTATCCACTAATTACAGGTATATCCTATATATCCTAAGAAAGGTAATAGAAGGGGGAACACAACCTATATAGTGAATATGTGGCACAGATGCGATTTAAGGGGTAACAAGTGACCGAAAAGCTAAATCGGCCGAACCTAAGAAAAAATACACCACAAATTACGTTACGATCGAGTTTTGACCCCTCGTATCCCCTAATTACAGGTATATCCTATATATCCTAAGAAAGGTAAAAGAAGGAGTAACAAACCCTATATAGTTAATATGTGGCACAGATGCGATTTAAGGGGTTACAAGTGACCGAAAACGGCCGAACCTAAGAAAAAATACACCACAAATTACGTTACGATCGAGTTTTGAACCCCCGTATCCCCTAATTACAGGTATATCCTATATATTCTAAGAAAGGTAATAGAAGGGGGAACAAAACCTATATAGTGAATATGTGGCACAAATGCGATTTAAGGGGTAACAAGTGACCGAAAAGCGAAATCGGCCGAACCTAAGAAAAAATACACCACAAATTACGTTACGATAGAGTTTTGACCCCTCATATCCCCTAATTACAGGTATATCCTATATATCCTAAGAAAGGTAATAGAAGGAGTAACAAACCCTATATAGTTAATATGTGGCACAGATGCGATTTAAGGGGTTACAAGTGACCGAAAACGGCCGAACCTAAGAAAAAATACACCACAAATTACGTTACGATCGAGTTTTGAACCCCCGTATCCCCTAATTACAGGTATATCCTATATATCCTAAGAAAGGTAATAGAAGGGGGAACAAAACCTATATAGTGAATATGTGGCACAGATGCGATTTAAGGGATAACAAGTGACCGAAAAGCGAAATCGGCCGAACCTAAGAAAAAATACACCACAAATTACGTTACGATCGAGTTTTGACCCCTTGTATCCCGTAATTACAGGTATATCCTATATATCCGAGGAAAGGTAATAGAAGGAGTAATAAACCCTATATAGTTAATATGTGGCATAGATGCGATTTAAGGGGTTACAAGTGACCGAAAACGGCCGAACCTAAGAAAAAATACACCACAAATTACGTTACGATCGAGTTTTGAACCCCCGTATCCCCTAATTACAGGTATATCCTATATATCCTAAGAAAGGTAATAGAAGGAGGAACAAAACCTATATAGTGAATATGTGGCACAGATGCGATTTAAGGGGTAACAAGTGACCGAAAAGCGAAATCGGCCGAACCTAAGAAAAAATACACCACAAATTACGTTACGATCGAGTTTTGACCCCTCGTATCCCCTAATTACAGGTATATCCTATATGTCGCAGGAAAAATGGGACACCATATAAAATCGACTAGGGATGAGGGATAAATCACCATAAACCCATAAACTTGTCGTTGTAATGCGTGTGGGCCATTTCTGCATTTAATGAGTCGTCCAATATATAAATACTTTATTATATATAAATCTGCAAGTATACAAATTGTAAACCAAGTTTACAATTATGTTCCAATAAATATGAACAATACATATACTGAAATATTTGCATGCAACGGAGCTTTATTCTGACCTTAACTTATATACCAAAATGCGGCTTTCAAACCATACTGAATTCTATATGAAATACTAAAATAACTTTACTTTAATTGAAACATTTTAAACATTGCTAAAAGAATAAATAAATTTACAAGTACCTGCAGCGTAGACATTAGTCTGCCGCCTCCCTGATTGTAATAATGACCAGTGACTAACTTTAAAAGTGAAATTGTATTAATATATATATGGTTAGTATTGCCGCGCTTTGAGTTCATGCATAACTCATGCTATTTAAATATAAATATATATCATTTAAATAATAATAAGAATCGCTTTAACTTTCTATTGTACTAATTTAAATATTGAGTACGTAAACAAAGCATAGCGTATAAAGCTATAGTCTATTTCAAAATATGCAGCGCAAAACTATTGTCGTCAATCGTCAGGAAACATGATGATATGAAATATGAATATGATATGAATGGAAAACATATAACACGGAAAACACAATTAATATGAAATTCATAATAATGAACCAAAATGGATAAATATATCCGGTGACATATATATCCTAAGAAAGGTAATAGAAGGAGTAACAAACCCTATATAGTTAATATGTGGCACAGATGCAATTTAAGGGGTTACAAGTGACCGAAAACGGCCGAACCTAAGAAAATATACACCACAAATTACGTTACGATCGAGTTTTGAACCCCCGTATCCCCTAATTACAGGTATATCCTATATATCCTAAGAAAGGTAATAGAAGGGGGAACAAAACCTATATAGTGAATATGTGGCACAGATGTGATTTAAGGGGTAACAAGTGACCGAAAAGCGAAATCGGCCGAACCTAAGAAAAAATACACCACAAATTACGTTACGATCGAGTTTTGACCCCTCGTATCCCCTAATTACAGGTATATCCTATATATCCTAAGAAAGGTAAAAGAAGGAGTAACAAACCCTATATAGTTAATATGTGGCACAGATGCGATTTAAGGGGTTACAAGTGACCGAAAACGGCCGAACCTAAGAAAAAATACACCACAAATTACGTTACGATCGAGTTTTGAACCCCCGTATCCCCTAATTACAGGTATATACTATATATGGTAAGAAAGGTAATAGAAGGGGGAACAAAACCTATATAGTGAATATGTGGCACAAATGCGATTTAAGGGGTAACAAGTGACCGAAAAGCGAAATCGGCCGAACCTAAGAAAAAATACACCACAAATTACGTTACGATAGAGTTTTGACCCCTCATATCCCCTAATTACAGGTATATCCTATATATCCTAAGAAAGGTAATAGAAGGAGTAACAAACCCTATATAGTTAATATGTGGCACAGATGCGATTTAAGGGGTTACAAGTGACCGAAAACGGCCGAACCTAAGAAAAAATACACAACAAATTACGTTACGATCGAGTTTTGAACCCCCGTATCCCCTAATTACAGGTATATACTATATATTGTAAGAAAGGTAATAGAAGGGGGAACAAAACCTATATAGTGAATATGTGGCACAAATGCGATTTAAGGGGTAACAAGTGACCGAAAAGCGAAATCGGCCGAACCTAAGAAAAAATACACCACAAATTACGTTACGATAGAGTTTTGACCCCTCATATCCCCTAATTACAGGTATATCCTATATATCCTAAGAAAGGTAATAGAAGGAGTAACAAACCCTATATAGTTAATATGTGGCACAGATGCGATTTAAGGGGTTACAAGTGACCGAAAACGGCCGAACCTAAGAAAAAATACACCACAAATTACGTTACGATCGAGTTTTGAACCCCCGTATCCCCTAATTACAGGTATATCCTATATATCCTAAGAAAGGTAATAGAAGGGGGAATAAAACCTATATAGTGAATATGTGGCACAGATGCGATTTAAGGGGTAACAAGTGACCGAAAAGCTAAATCGGCCAAACCTAAGAAAAAATACACCACAAATTACGTTACGATCGAGTTTTGACCCCTCGTATCCCCTAATTACAGGTATATCCTATATATCCTAAGAAAGGTAATAGAAGGAGTAACAAACCCTATATAGTTAATATGTGGCACAGATGCGATTTAAGGGGTTACCAAGTTTACAATTATGTTCCAATAAATATGAACAATACATATACTGAAATATTTGCATGCAACGGAGCTTTATTCTGACCTTAACTTATATACCAAAATGCGGCTTTCAAACCATACTGAATTCTATATGAAATACTAAAATAACTTTACTTTAATTGAAACATTTTAAACATTGCTAAAAGAATAAATAAATTTACAAGTACCTGCAGCGTAGACATTAGTCTGCCGCCTCCCTGATTGTAATAATGACCAGTGACTAACTTTAAAAGTGAAATTGTATTAATATATATATGGTTAGTATTGCCGCGCTTTGAGTTCATGCATAACTCATGCTATTTAAATATAAATATATATCATTTAAATAATAATAAGAATCGCTTTAACTTTCTATTGTACTAATTTAAATATTGAGTACGTAAACAAAGCATAGCGTATAAAGCTATAGTCTATTTCAAAATATGCAGCGCAAAACTATTGTCGTCAATCGTCAGGAAACATGATGATATGAAATATGAATATGATATGAATGGAAAACATATAACACGGAAAACACAATTAATATGAAATTCATAATAATGAACCAAAATGGATAAATATATCCGGTGACATATATATCCTAAGAAAGGTAATAGAAGGAGTAACAAACCCTATATAGTTAATATGTGGCACAGATGCAATTTAAGGGGTTACAAGTGACCGAAAACGGCCGAACCTAAGAAAATATACACCACAAATTACGTTACGATCGAGTTTTGAACCCCCGTATCCCCTAATTACAGGTATATCCTATATATCCTAAGAAAGGTAATAGAAGGGGGAACAAAACCTATATAGTGAATATGTGGCACAGATGCGATTTAAGGGGTAACAAGTGACCGAAAAGCGAAATCGGCCGAACCTAAGAAAAAATACACCACAAATTACGTTACGATCGAGTTTTGACCCCTCGTATCCCCTAATTACAGGTATATCCTATATATCCTAAGAAAGGTAATAGAAGGAGTAACAAACCCTATATAGTTAATATGTGGCACAGATGCGATTTAAGGGGTTACAAGTGACCGAAAACGGCCGAACCTAAGAAAATATACACCACAAATTACGTTACGATCGAGTTTTGAACCCCCGTATCCCCTAATTACAGGTATATCCTATATATCCTAAGAAAGGTAATAGAAGGGGGAACAAAACCTATATAGTGAATATGTGGCACAGATGCGATTTAAGGGGTAACAAGTGACCGAAAAGCGAAATCGGCCGAACCTAAGAAAAAATACACCACAAATTACGTTACGATCGAGTTTTGACCCCTCGTATCCCCTAATTACAGGTATATCCTATATATCCTAAGAAAGGTAATAGAAGGAGTAACAAACCCTATATAGTGAATATGTGGCACAGATGCGATTTAAGGGGTAACAAGTGACCGAAAAGCGAAATCGGCCGAACCTAAGAAAAAATACACCACAAATTACGTTACGATCGAGTTTTGACCCCTCGTATCCCCTAATTACAGGTATATCCTATATATCCTAAAAAAGGTAATAGAAAGAGTAACAAACCCTATATAGTTGATATGTGGCACAGATGCGATTTAAGGGGTTACAAGTGACCGAAAACGGCCGAACCTAAGAAAAAATACACCACAAATTACGTTACGATCGAGTTTTGAACCCCCCGTATCCCCTAATTACAGGTATATCCTATATATCCTAAGAAAGGTAATAGAAGGGGGAACAAAACCTATATAGTGAATATGTGGCACAGATGCGATTTAAGGGGTAACAAGTGACCGAAAAGCGAAATCGGCCGAACCTAAGAAAAAATACACCACAAATTACGTTACGATCGAGTTTTGACCCCTCGTATCCCCTAATTACAGGTATATCCTATATATCCTAAGAAAGGTAATAGAAGGAGTAACAAACCCTATATAGTTAATATGTGGCACAGATGCGATTTAAGGGGTTACAAGTGACCGAAAACGGCCGAACCTAAGAAAAAATACACCACAAATTACGTTACGATCGAGTTTTGAACCCCCGTATCCCCTAATTACAGGTATATCCTATATATCATAAGAAAGGTAATAGAAGGGGGAACAAAACCTATATAGTGAATATTTGGCACAGATGCGATTTAAGGGGTAACAAGTGACCGAAAAGCGAAATCGGCCGAACCTAAGAAAAAATACACCACAAATTACGTTACGATCGAGTTTTGACCCCTCGTATCCCCTAATTACAGGTATATCCTATATATCCTAAGAAAGGTAATAGAAGGAGTAACAAACCCTATATAGTTAATATGTGGCACAGATGCGATTTAAGGGGTTACAAGTGACCGAAAACGGCCGAACCTAAGAAAAAATACACCACAAATTACGTTACGATCGAGTTTTGAACCCCCGTATCCCCTAATTACAGGTATATCCTATATATCCTAAGAAAGGTAATAGAAGGGGGAACAAAACCTATATAGTGAATATGTGGCACAGATGCGATTTAAGAGGTAACAAGTGACCGAAAAGCGAAATCGGCCGAACCTAAGAAAAAATACACCACAAATTACGTTACAATCGAGTTTTGACCCCTCGTATCCCCTAATTACAGGTATATCCTATATATCCTAAGAAAGGTAATAGAAGGAGTAACAAACCCTATATAGTTAATATGTGGCACAGATGCGATTTAAGGGGTAACAAGTGACCGAAAAGCGAAATCGGCCGAACCTAAGAAAAAATACACCACAAATTACGTTACGATCGAGTTTTGACCCCTCGTATCCCCTAATTACAGGTATATCCTATATATCCTAAGAAAGGTAATAGAAGGAGTAACAAACCCTATATAGTTAATATGTGGCACAGATGCGATTTAAGGGGTTACAAGTGACCGAAAACGGCCGAACCTAAGAAAAAATACACCACAAATTACGTTACGATCGAGTTTTGAACCCCCGTATCCCCTAATTACAGGTATATCCTATATATCCTAAGAAAGGTAATAGAATGGGGAACAAAACCTATATAGTGAATATGTGGCACAGATGCGATTTAAGGGGTAACAAGTGACCGAAAAGCGAAATCGGCCGAACCTAAGAAAAAATACACCACAAATTACGTTACGATCGAGTTTTGACCCCTCGTATCCCCTAATTACAGGTATATCCTATATATCCTAAGAAAGGTAATAGAAGGAGTAACAAACCCTATATAGTTAAAATGTGGCACAGATGCGATTTAAGGGGTTACAAGTGACCGAAAACGGCCGAACCTAAGAAAAAATACACCACAAATTACGTTACGATCGAGTTTTGAACCCCCGTATCCCCTAATTACAGGTATATCCTATATATCCTAAGAATGGTAATAGAAGGGGGAACAAAACCTATATAGTGAATATGTGGCACAGATGCGATTTAAGGGGTAACAAGTGACCGAAAAGCGAAATCGGCCGAACCTAAGAAAAAATACACCACAAATTACGTTACGATCGAGTTTTGACCCCTCGTATCCCCTAATTAAAGGTATATCCTATATATCCTAAGAAAGGTAATAGAAGGAGTAACAAACCCTATATAGTTAATATGTGGCACAGATGCGATTTAAGGGGTTACAAGTGACCGAAAACGGCCGAACCTAAGAAAAAATACACCACAAATTACGTTACGATCGAGTTTTGAACCCCCGTATCCCCTAATTACAGGTATATCCTATATATCCTAAGAAAGGTAATAGAAGGGGGAACAAAACCTATATAGTGAATATGTGGCACAGATGCGATTTAAGGGGTAACAAGTGACCGAAAAGTGAAATCGGCCGAACCTAAGAAAAAATACACCACAAATTACGTTACGATCGAGTTTTGACCCCTCGTATCCCCTAATTACAGGTATATACTATATATCCTAAGAAAGGTAATAGAAGGAGTAACAAACCCTATATAGTTAATATGTGGCACAGATGCGATTTAAGGGGTTACAAGTGACCGAAACGGCCGAACCTAAGAAAAAATACACCACAAATTACGTTACGATCGAGTTTTGAACCCCCGTATCCCCTAATTACAGGTATATCCTATATATCCTAAGAAAGGTAATAGAAGGGGGAACAAAACCTATATAGTGAATATGTGGCACAGATGCGATTTAAGGGGTAACAAGTGACCGAAAAGCGAAATCGGCCGAACCTAAGAAAAAATACCCCACAAATTACGTTACGATCGAGTTTTGACCCCTCGTATCCCCTAATTACAGGTATATCCTATATATCATAAGAAAGGTAATAGAAGGAGTAACAAACCCTATATAGTTAATATATGGCACAGATGCGATTTAAGGGGTTACAAGTGACCGAAAACGGCCGAACCTAAGAAAAAATACACCACAAATTACGTTACGATCGAGTTTTGAACCCCCGTATCCCCTAATTACAGGTATATCCTATATATCCTAAGAAAGGTAATAGAAGGGGGAACAAAACCTATATAGTGAATATGTGGCACAGATGCGATTTAAGGGGTAACAAGTGACCGAAAAGCGAAATCGGCCGAACCTAAGAAAAAATACACCACAAATTACGTTACGATCGACTTTTGACCCCTCGTATCCCCTAATTACAGGTATATCCTATATATCATAAGAAAGGTAATAGAAGGAGTAACAAACCCTATATAGTTAATATGTGGCACAGATGCGATTTAAGGGGTTACAAGTGACCGAAAACGGCCGAACCTAAGAAAAAATACACCACAAATTACGTTACGATCGAGTTTTGAACCCCCGTATCCCCTAATTACAGGTATATCCTATATATCCGAAGAAAGGTAATAGAAGGGGGAACAAAACCTATATAGTGAATATGTGGCACAGATGCGATTTAAGGGGTAATAAGTGACCGAAAAGCGAAATCGGCCGAACCTAAGAAAAAATACACCACAAATTACGTTACGATCGAGTTTTGACCCCTCGTATCCCCTAATTACAGGTATATCCTATATATCCTAAGAAAGGTAATAGAAGGAGTAACAAACCCTATATAGTTAATATGTGGCACAGATGCGATTTAAGGGGTTACAAGTGACCGAAAACGGCCGAACCTAAGAAAAAATACACCACAAATTACGTTACGATCGAGTTTTGAACCCCCGTATCCCCTAATTACAGGTATATCCTATATATCCTAAGAAAGGTAATAGATGGGGGAACAAAACCTATATAGTGAATATGTGGCACAGATGCGATTTAAGGGGTAACAAGTGACCGAAAAGCGAAATCGGCCGAACCTAAGAAAAAATACACCACAAATTACGTTACGATCGAGTTTTGACCTCTCGTATCCCCTAATTACATTTATATCCTATATATCCTAAGAAAGGTAATAGAAGGAGTAACAAACCCTATATAGTTAATATGTGGCACAGATGCGATTTAAGGGGTTACAAGTGTCTGAAAACGGCCGAACCTAAGAAAAAATACACCACAAATTACGTTACGATCGAGTTTTGAACCCCCGTATCCCCTAATTACAGGTATATCCCATATATCCTAAGAATGGTAATAGAAGGGGGAATAAAACCTATATAGTGAATATGTGGCACAGATGCGATTTAAGGGGTAACAAGTGACCGAAAAGCGAAATCGGCCGAACCTAAGAAAAAATACACCACAAATTACGTTACGATCGAGTTTTGACCCCTCGTATCCCCTAATTACAGGTATATCCTATATATCCTAAGAAAGGTAATAGAAGGAGTAACAAACCCTATATAGTTAATATGTGGCACAGATGCGATTTAAGGGGTTACAAGTGACCGAAAACGGCCGAACCTAAGAAAAAATACACAACAAATTACGTTACGATCGAGTTTTGAACCCCCGTATCCCCTAATTACAGGTATATCCTATATATCCTAAGAAAGGTAATAGAAGGGGGAACAAAACCTATATAGTGAATATGTGGCACAGATGCGATTTAAGGGGTAACAAGTGACCGAAAAGCGAAATCGGCCGAACCTAAGAAAAAATACACCACAAATTACGTTACGATCGACTTTTGACCCCTCGTATCCCCTAATTACAGGTATATCCTATATATCATAAGAAAGGTAATAGAAGGAGTAACAAACCCTATATAGTTAATATGTGGCACAGATGCGATTTAAGGGGTTACAAGTGACCGAAAACGGCCGAACCTAAGAAAAAATACACCACAAATTACGTTACGATCGAGTTTTGAACCCCCGTATCCCCTAATTACAGGTATATCCTATATATCCTAAGAAAGGTAATAGAAGGGGGAACAAAACCTATATAGTGAATATGTGGCACAGATGCGATTTAAGAGGTAAAAAGTGACCGAAAAGCGAAATCGGCCGAACCTAAGAAAAAATACACCACAAATTACGTTACGATCGAGTTTTGTCCCCTCGTATCCCGTAATTACAGGTATATCCTATATATCCTAAGAAAGGTAATAGAAGGAGTAACAAACCCTATATAGTTAATATGTGGCACAGATGCGATTTAAGGGGTTACAAGTGACCGAAAACGGCCGAACCTAAGAAAAAATACACCACAAATTACGTTACGATCGAGTTTTGAACCCCCGTATCCCCTAATTACAGGTATATCCTATATATCCTAAGAAAGGTAATAGATGGGGGAACAAAACCTATATAGTGAATATGTGGCACAGATGCGATTTAAGGGGTAACAAGTGACCGAAAAGCGAAATCGGCCGAACCTAAGAAAAAATACACCACAAATTACGTTACGATCGAGTTTTGACCTCTCGTATCCCCTAATTACATTTATATCCTATATATCCTAAGAAAGGTAATAGAAGGAGTAACAAACCCTATATAGTTAATATGTGGCACAGATGCGATTTAAGGGGTTACAAGTGTCTGAAAACGGCCGAACCTCAGAAAAAATACACCACAAATTACGTTACGATCGAGTTTTGAACCCCCGTATCCCCTAATTACAGGTATATCCCATATATCCTAAGAATGGTAATAGAAGGGGGAATAAAACCTATATAGTGAATATGTGGCACAGATGCGATTTAAGGGGTAACAAGTGACCGAAAAGCGAAATCGGCCGAACCTAAGAAAAAATACACCACAAATTACGTTACGATCGAGTTTTGACCCCTCGTATCCCCTAATTACAGGTATATCCTATATATCCTAAGAAAGGTAATAGAAGGAGTAACAAACCCTATATAGTTAATATGTGGCACAGATGCGATTTAAGGGGTTACAAGTGACCGAAAACGGCCGAACCTAAGAAAAAATACACCACAAATTACGTTACGATCGAGTTTTGAACCCCCGTATCCCCTAATTACAGGTATATCCTATATATCCTAAGAAAGGTAATAGAAGGGGGAACAAAACCTATATAGTGAATATGTGGCACAGATGCGATTTAAGGGGTAACAAGTGACCGAAAAGCGAAATCGGCCGAACCTAAGAAAAAATACACCACAAATTACGTTACGATCGACTTTTGACCCCTCGTATCCCCTAATTACAGGTATATCCTATATATCATAAGAAAGGTAATAGAAGGAGTAACAAACCCTATATAGTTAATATGTGGCACAGATGCGATTTAAGGGGTTACAAGTGACCGAAAACGGCCGAACCTAAGAAAAAATACACCACAAATTACGTTACGATCGAGTTTTGAACCCCCGTATCCCCTAATTACAGGTATATCCTATATATCCTAAGAAAGGTAATAGAAGGGGGAACAAAACCTATATAGTGAATATGTGGCACAGATGCGATTTAAGAGGTAAAAAGTGACCGAAAAGCGAAATCGGCCGAACCTAAGAAAAAATACACCACAAATTACGTTACGATCGAGTTTTGTCCCCTCGTATCCCGTAATTACAGGTATATCCTATATATCCTAAGAAAGGTAATAGAAGGAGTAACAAACCCTATATAGTTAATATGTGGCACAGATGCGATTTAAGGGGTTACAAGTGACCGAAAACGGCCGAACCTAAGAAAAAATACACCACAAATTACGTTACGATCGAGTTTTGAACCCCCGTATCCCCTAATTACAGGTATATCCTATATATCCTAAGAAAGGTAATAGAAGGGGGAACAAAACCTATATAGTGAATATGTGGCACAGATGCGACTTAAGGGGTAACAAGTGACCGAAAAGCGAAATCGGCCGAACCTAAGAAAAAATACACCACAAATTACGTTACGATCGAGTTTTGACCCCTCGTATCCCCTAATTACAGGTATATCCTATATATCCTAAGAAAGGTAATAGAAGGAGTAACAAACCCTATATAGTTAATATGTGGCACAGATGCGATTTAAGGGGTTACAAGTGACCGAAAACGGCCGAACCTAAGAAAAAATACACCACAAATTACGTTACGATCGAGTTTTGAACCCCCGTATCCCCTAATTACAGGTATATCCTATATATCCTAAGAAAGGTAATAGAAGGGGGAACAAAACCTATATAGTGAATATGTGGCACAGATGCGATTTAAGGGGTAACAAGTGACCGAAAAGCGAAATCGGCCGAACCTAAGAAAAAATACACCACAAATTACGTTAAGATCGAGTTTTGACCCCTCGTATCCCCTAATTACAGGTATATCCTATATATCCTAAGAAAGGTAATAGAAGGAGTAACAAACCCTATATAGTTAATATGTGGCACAGATGCGATTTAAGGGGTTACAAGTGTCTGAAAACGGCCGAACCTAAGAAAAAATACACCACAAATTACGTTACGATCGAGTTTTGAACCCCCGTATCCCCTAATTACAGGTATATCCCATATATCCTAAGAATGGTAATAGAAGGGGGAATAAAACTTATATAGTGAATATGTGGCACAGATGCGATTTAAGGGGTAACAAGTGACCGAAAAGCGAAATCGGCCGAACCTAAGAAAAAATACACCACAAATTACGTAACGATCGAGTTTTGACCCCTCGTATCCCCTAATTACAGGTATATCCTATATATCCTAAGAAAGGTAATAGAAGGAGTAACAAACCCTATATAGTTAATATGTGGCACAGATGCGATTTAAGGGGTTACAAGTGACCGAAAACGGCCGAACCTAAGAAAAAATACACCACAAATTACGTTACGATCGAGTTTTGAACCCCCGTATCCCCTAATTACAGGTATATCCTATATATCCTAAGAAAGGTAATAGAAGGGGGAACGAAACCTATATAGTGAATATGTGGCACAGATGCGATTTAAGGGGTAACAAGTGACCGAAAAGCGAAATCGGCCGAACCTAAGAAAAAATACACCACAAATTACGTTACGATCGACTTTTGACCCCTCGTATCCCCTAATTACAGGTATATCCTATATATCATAAGAAAGGTAATAGAAGGAGTAACAAACCCTATATAGTTAATATGTGGCACAGATGCGATTTAAGGGGTTACAAGTGACCGAAAACGGCCGAACCTAAGAAAAAATACACCACAAATTACGTTACGATCGAGTTTTGAACCCCCGTATCCCCTAATTACAGGTATATCCTATATATCCTAAGAAAGGTAATAGAAGGGGGAACAAAACCTATATAGTGAATATGTGGCACAGATGCGATTTAAGAGGTAAAAAGTGACCGAAAAGCGAAATCGGCCGAACCTAAGAAAAAATACACCACAAATTACGTTACGATCGAGTTTTGACCCCTCGTATCCCGTAATTACAGGTATATCCTCTATATCCTAAGAAAGGTAATAGAAGGAGTAACAAACCCTATATAGTTAATATGTGGCACAGATGCGATTTAAGGGGTTACAAGTGACCGAAAACGGCCGAACCTAAGAAAAAATACACCACAAATTACGTTACGATCGAGTTTTGACCCCTCGTATCCCCTAATTACAGGTATATCCTATATATCATAAGAAAGGTAATAGAAGGAGTAACAAACCCTATATAGTCAATATGTGGCACAGATGCGATTTAAGGGGTTACAAGTGACCGAAAACGGCCGAACCTAAGAAAAAATACACCACAAATTACGTTACGATCGAGTTTTGAACCCCCGTATCCCCTAATTACAGGTATATCCTATATATCCTAAGAAAGGTAATAGAAGGGGGAACAAAACCTATATAGTGAATATGTGGCACAGATGCGATTTAAGGGGTAACAAGTGACCGAAAAGCGAAATCGGCCGAACCTAAGAAAAAATACACCACAAATTACGTTACGATCGAGTTTTGACCCCTCATATCCCCTAATTACAGGTATATCCTATATATCCTAAGAAAGGTAATAGAAGGAGTAACAAACCCTATATAGTTAATATGTGGCACAGATGCGATTTAAGGGGTTACAAGTGACCGAAAACGGCCGAACCTAAGAAAAAATACACCACAAATTACGTTACGATCGAGTTTTGAACCCCCGTATCCCCTAATTACAGGCATATCCTATATATCCTTAGAAAGGTAATAGAAGGGGGAACAAAACCTATATAGTGAATATGTGGCACAGATGCGATTTAAGGGGTAACAAGTGACCGAAAAGCGAAATCGGCCGAACCTAAGAAAAAATACACCACAAATTACGTTAAGATCGAGTTTTGACCCCTCGTATCCCCTAATTACAGGTATATCCTATATATCCTAAGAAAGGTAATAGAAGGAGTAACAAACCCTATATAGTTAATATGTGGCACAGATGCGATTTAAGGGGTTACAAGTGACCGAAAACGGCCGAACCTAAGAAAAAATACACCACAAATTACGTTACGATCGAGTTTTGAACCCCCGTATACCCTAATTACAGGTATATCCTATATATCCTAAGAAAGGTAATAGAAGGGGGAACAAAACCTATATAGTGAAAATGTGGCACAGATGCGATTTAAGGGGTAACAAGTGACCGAAAAGCGAAATCGGCCGAACCTAAGAAAAAATACACCACAAATTGCGTTACGATCGAGTTTTGACCCCTCGTATCCCCTAATTACAGGTATATCCTATATATCCTAAGAAAGGTAATAGAAGGAGTAACAAACCCTATATAGTCAATATGTGGCACAGATGCGATTTAAGGGGTTACAAGTGACCGAAAACGGCCGAACCTAAGAAAAAATACACCACAAATTACGTTACGATCGAGTTTTCAACCCCCGTATCCCCTAATTACAGGTATATCCTATATATCCTACGAAAGGTAATAGAAGGAGGAACAAAACTTATATAGTTAATATGTGGCACAGATGCGATTTAAGGGGTAACAAGTGACCGAAAAGCGAAATCGGCCGAACCTAAGAAAAAATACACCACAAATTACGTTACGATCGAGTTTTGACCCCTCGTATCCCCTAATTACAGGTATATCCTATATATCCTAAGAAAGGTAATAGAAGGAGTAACAAACCCTATATAGTCAATATGTGGCACAGATGCGATTTAAGGGGTTACAAGTGACCGAAAACGGCCGAACCTAAGAAAAAATACACCACAAATTACGTTACGATCGAGTTTTGAACCCCCGTATCCCCTAATTACAGGTATATCCTATATATCCTAAGAAAGGTAATAGAAGGAGGAACAAAACCTATATAGTTAATATGTGGCACAGATGCGATTTAAGGGGTAACAAGTGACCGAAAAGCGAAATCGGCCGAACCTAAGAAAAAATACACCACAAATTACGTTACGATCGAGTTTTGACCCCTCGTATCCCCTAATTACAGGTATATCCTATATATCCTAAGAAAGGTAATAGAAGGAGTAACAAACCCTATATAGTTAATATATGGCACAGATGCGATTTAAGGGGTTACAAGTGACCAAAAACGGCCGAACCTAAGAAAAAATACACAACAAATTACGTTACGATCGAGTTTTTGAACCCCCGTATCCCCTAATAACAGGTATATCCTATGTATCCTAAGAAAGGTAATAGAAGGGGAAACAAAACCTATATAGTGAATATGTGGCACAGATGCGATTTAAGGGGTAACAAGTGACCGAAAAGCGAAATCGGCCGAACCTAAGAAAAAATACACCACAAATTACGTTACGATCGAGTTTTGACCCCTCGTATCCCCTAATTACAGGTATATCCTATATATCATAAGAAAGGTAATAGAAGGAGTAACAAACCCTATATAGTTAATATATGGCACAGATGCGATTTAAGGGGTTACAAGTGACCGAAAACGGCCGAACCTAAGAAAAAATACACCACAAATTACGTTACGATCGAGTTTTGAACCCCCGTATCCCCTAATTACAGGTATATCCTATATATCCTAAGAAAGGTAATAGAAGGGGGAACAAAACCTATATAGTGAATATGTGGCACAGATGCGATTTAAGGGGTAACAAGTGACCGAAAAGCGAAATCGGCCGAACCTAAGAAAAAATACACCACAAATTACGTTACGATCGAGTTTTGACCCCTCGTATCCCCTAATTACAGGTATATCCTATATATCCTAAGAAAGGTAATAGAAGGAGTAACAAACCCTATATAGTTAATATGTGGCACAGATGCGATTTAAGGGGTTACAAGTGACCGAAAACGGCCGAACCTAAGAAAAAATACACCACAAATTACGTTACGATCGAGTTTTGAACCCCCGTATCCCCTAATTACAGGTATATCCTATATATCCTAAGAAAGGTAATAGAAGGGGGAACAAAACCTATATAGTGAATATGTGGCACAGATGCGATTTAAGGGGTAACAAGTGACCGAAAAGCGAAATCGGCCGAACCTAAGAAAAAATACACCACAAATTACGTTAAGATCGAGTTTTGACCCCTCGTATCCCCTAATTACAGGTATATCCTATATATCCTAAGAAAGGTAATAGAAGGAGTAACAAACCCTATATAGTTAATATGTGGCACAGATGCGATTTAAGGGGTAAAAAGTGACCGAAAACGGCCGAACCTAAGAAAAAATACACCACAAATTACGTTACGATCGAGTTTTGAACCCCCGTATACCCTAATTACAGGTATATCCTATATATCCTAAGAAAGGTAATAGAAGGGGGAACAAAACCTATATAGTGAAAATGTGGCACAGATGCGATTTAAGGGGTAACAAGTGACCGAAAAGCGAAATCGGCCGAACCTAAGAAAAAATACACCACAAATTGCGTTACGATCGAGTTTTGACCCCTCGTATCCCCTAATTACAGGTATATCCTATATATCCTAAGAAAGGTAATAGAAGGAGTAACAAACCCTATATAGTCAATATGTGGCACAGATGCGATTTAAGGGGTTACAAGTGACCGAAAACGGCCGAACCTAAGAAAAAATACACCACAAATTACGTTACGATCGAGTTTTGAACCCCCGTATCCCCTAATTACAGGTATATCCTATATATCCTAAGAAAGGTAATAGAAGGAGGAACAAAACTTATATAGTTAATATGTGGCACAGATGCGATTTAAGGGGTAACAAGTGACCGAAAAGCGAAATCGGCCGAACCTAAGAAAAAATACACCACAAATTACGTTACGATCGAGTTTTGACCCCTCGTATCCCCTAATTACAGGTATATCCTATATATCCTAAGAAAGGTAATAGAAGGAGTAACAAACCCTATATAGTCAATATGTGGCACAGATGCGATTTAAGGGGTTACAAGTGACCGAAAACGGCCGAACCTAAGAAAAAATACACCACAAATTACGTTACGATCGAGTTTTGAAACCCCGTATCCCCTAATTACAGGTATATCCTATATATCCTAAGAAAGGTAATAGAAGGAGGAACAAAACCTATATAGTTAATATGTGGCACAGATGCGATTTAAGGGGTAACAAGTGACCGAAAAGCGAAATCGGCCGAACCTAAGAAAAAATACACCACAAATTACGTTACGATCGAGTTTTGACCCCTCGTATCCCCTAATTACAGGTATATCCTATATATCCTAAGAAAGGTAATAGAAGGAGTAACAAACCCTATATAGTTAATATATGGCACAGATGCGATTTAAGGGGTTACAAGTGACCAAAAACGGCCGAACCTAAGAAAAAATACACAACAAATTACGTTACGATCGAGTTTTTGAACCCCCGTATCCCCTAATAAAAGGTATATCCTATATATCCTAAGAAAGGTAATAGAAGGGGGAACAAAACCTATATAGTGAATATGTGGCACAGATGCGATTTAAGGGGTAACAAGTGACCGAAAAGCGAAATCGGCCGAACCTAAGAAAAAATACACCACAAATTACGTTACGATCGAGTTTTGACCCCTCGTATCCCCTAATTACAGGTATATCCTATATATCATAAGAAAGGTAATAGAAGGAGTAACAAACCCTATATAGTTAATATGTGGCACAGATGCGATTTAAGGGGTTACAAGTGACCGAAAACGGCCGAACCTAAGAAAAAATACACCACAAATTACGTTACGATCGAGTTTTGAACCCCCGTATCCCCTAATTACAGGTATATCCTATATATCCTAAGAAAGGTAATAGAAGGGGGAACAAAACCTATATAGTGAATATGTGGCACAGATGCGATTTAAGGGGTAACAAGTGACCGAAAAGCGAAATCGGCCGAACCTAAGAAAAAATACACCACAAATTACGTTACGATCGAGTTTTGAGCCCTCGTATCCCCTAATTACAGGTATATCCTATATATCCTAAGAAAGGTAATAGAAGGAGTAACAAACCCTATATAGTTAATATGTGGCACAGATGCGATTTAAGCGGTTACAAGTGACCGAAAACGGCCGAACCTAAGAAAAAATACACCACAAATTACGTTACGATCGAGTTTTGAACCCCCTTATACCCTAATTACAGGTATATCCTATATATCCTAAGAAAGGTAATAGAACGGGGAACAAAACCTATATAGTGAATATGTGGCACAGATGCGATTTAAGGGGTAACAAGTGACCGAAAAGCGAAATCGGCCGAACCTAAGAAAAAATACACCACAAATTACGTTACGATCGAGTTTTGACCCCTCGTATCCCCTAATTACAGGTATATCCTATATATCCTAAGAAAGGTAATAGAAGGAGTAACAAACCCTATATAGTTAATATGTGGCACAGATGCGATTTAAGGGGTTACAAGTGACCGAAAACGGCCGAACCTAAGAAAAAATACACCACAAATTACGTTACGATCGAGTTTTGAACCCCCGTATCCCCTAATTACAGGTATATCCTATATATCCTAAGAAAGGTAATAGAAGGGGGAACAAAACCTATATAGTGAATATGTGGCACAGATGCGATTTAAGGGGTAACAAGTGACCGAAAAGCGAAATCGGCCGAACCTAAGAAAAAATACACCACAAATTACGTTACGATCGAGTTTTGACCCCTTGTATACCCTAATTACAGGTATATCCTATATATCCTAAGAAAGGTAATAGAAGGAATAACAAACCCTATATAGTTAATATGTGGCACAGATGCGATTTAAGGGGTTACAAGCGACCGAAAACGGCCGAACCTAAGAAAAAAATACACCACAAATTACGTTACGATCGAGTTTTGAACCCCCGTATCCCCTAATTACAGGTATATCCTATATATCCTAAGAAAGGTAATAGAAGGGGGAACAAAACCTATATAGTGAATATGTGGCACAGATGCGATTTAAGGGGTAACAAGTGACCGAAAAGCGAAATCGGCCGAACCTAAGAAAAAATACACCACAAATTACGTTACGATCGAGTTTTGACCCCTCGTATACCCTAATTACAGGTATATCCTATATATCCTAAGAAAGGTAATAGAAGGAGTAACAAACCCTATATAGTTAATATGTGGCACAGATGCGATTTAAGGGGTTACAAGTGACCGAAAACGGCCGAACCTAAGAAAAAATACACCAAAAATTACGTTACGATCGAGTTTTGAACCCCCGTATCCCCTAATTACAGGTATATCCTATATATCCTACGAAAGGTAATAGAAGGAAGAACAAAACATATATAGTGAATATGTGGCACAGATGCGATTTAAGGGGTAACAAGTGACCGAAAAGCGAAATCGGCCCAACCTAAGAAAAAATACACCACAAATTACGTTACGATCGAGTTTTGACCCCTCGTATCCCCTAATTACAGGTATATCCTATATATCCTCAGAAAGGTAATAGAAGGAGTAACAAACCCTTTATAGTTAATATGTGGCACAGATGCGATTTAAGGGGTTTTAAGTGACCGAAAACGGCCGAACCTAAGAAAAAATACACCACAAATTACGTTACGATCGAGTTTTGAACCCCCGTATCCCCTAATTACAGGTATATCCTCTATATACCAAGAAAGGTAATAGAAGGAGGAACTAAACCTATATAGTGAATATGTGGCACAGATGCGATTTAAGGGGTAACAAGTGACCGAAAAGCGAAATCGGCCGAACCTAAGAAAAAATACACCACAAATTACGTTACGATCGAGTTTTGACCCCTCGTATACCCTAATTACAGGTATATCCTATATATCCTAAGAAAGGTAATAGAAGGAGTAACAAACCCTATATAGTTAATATGTGGCACAGATGCGATTTAAGGGGTTACAAGTGACCGAAAACGGCCGAACCTAAGAAAAAATACACCACAAATTACGTTACGATCGAGTTTTGAACCCCCGTATCCCCTAATTACAGGTATATCCTATATATCCTAAGAAAGGTAATAGAAGGGGGAACAAAACCTATATAGTGAATATGTGGCACAGATGCGATTTAAGGGGTAACAAGTGACCGAAAAGCGAAATCGGCCGAACCTAAGAAAAAATACACCACAAATTACGTTACGATCGAGTTTTGACCCCTTGTATACCCTAATTACAGGTATATCCTATATATCCTAAGAAAGGTAATAGAAGGAATAACAAACCCTATATAGTTAATATGTGGCACAGATGCGATTTAAGGGGTTACAAGCGACCGAAAACGGCCGAACCTAAGAAAAAAATACACCACAAATTACGTTACGATCGAGTTTTGAACCCCCGTATCCCCTAATTACAGGTATATCCTATATATCCTAAGAAAGGTAATAAAAGGGGGAACAAAACCTATATAGTGAATATGTGGCACAGATGCGATTTAAGGGGTAACAAGTGACCGAAAAGCGAAATCGGCCGAACCTAAGAAAAAATACACCACAAATTACGTTACGATCGAGTTTTGACCCCTCGTATACCCTAATTACAGGTATATCCTATATATCCTAAGAAAGGTAATAGAAGGAGTAACAAACCCTATATAGTTAATATGTGGCACAGATGCGATTTAAGGGGTTACAAGTGACCGAAAACGGCCGAACCTAAGAAAAAATACACCAAAAATTACGTTACGATCGAGTTTTGAACCCCCGTATCCCCTAATTACAGGTATATCCTATATATCCTACGAAAGGTAATAGAAGGAAGAACAAAACATATATAGTGAATATGTGGCACAGATGCGATTTAAGGGGTAACAAGTGACCGAAAAGCGAAATCGGCCCAACCTAAGAAAAAATACACCACAAATTACGTTACGATCGAGTTTTGACCCCTCGTATCCCCTAATTACAGGTATATCCTATATATCCTAAGAAAGGTAATAGAAGGAGTAACAAACCCTTTATAGTTAATATGTGGCACAGATGCGATTTAAGGGGTTTTAAGTGACCGAAAACGGCCGAACCTAAGAAAAAATACACCACAAATTACGTTACGATCGAGTTTTGAACCCCCGTATCCCCTAATTACAGGTATATCCTCTATATACCAAGAAAGGTAATAGAAGGAGGAACTAAACCTATATAGTGAATATGTGGCACAGATGCGATTTAAGGGGTAACAAGTGACCGAAAAGCGAAATCGGCCGAACCTAAGAAAAAATACACCACAAATTACGTTACGATCGAGTTTTGACCCCTCGTATACCCTAATTACAGGTATATCCTATATATCCTAAGAAAGGTAATAGAAGGAGTAACAAACCCTATATAGTTAATATGTGGCACAGATGCGATTTAAGGGGTTACAAGTGACCGAAAACGGCCGAACCTAAGAAAAAATACACCACAAATTACGTTACGATCGAGTTTTGAACCCCCGTATCCCCTAATTACAGGTATATCCTATATATCCTCAGAAAGGTAATAGAAGGGGGAACAAAACCTATATAGTGAATATGTGGCACAGATGCGATTTAAGGGGTAACAAGTGACCGAAAAGCGAAATCGGCCGAACCTAAGAAAAAATACACCACAAATTTCGTTACGATCGAGTTTTGACCCCTCGTATCCCCTAATTACAGGTATATCCTATATATCCTAAGAAAGGTAATAGAAGGAGTAACAAACCCTATATAGTTAATATGTGGCACAGATGCGATTTAAGGGGTTTTAAGTGACCGAAAACGGCCGAACCTAAGAAAAAATACACCACAAATTACGTTACGATCGAGTTTTGAACCCCCGTATCCCCTAATTACAGGTATATCCTCTATATACCAAGAAAGGTATTAGAAGGAGGAACTAAACCTATATAGTGAATATGTGGCACAGATGCGATTTAAGGGGTAACAAGTGACCGAAAAGCGAAATCGGCCG
Source organism: Mytilus trossulus (assembly GCF_036588685.1). NCBI lineage: Eukaryota > Metazoa > Mollusca > Bivalvia > Mytilida > Mytilidae > Mytilus > Mytilus trossulus. The sequence continues at coordinate 65,646,393 of NC_086386.1, forward strand.
AACCTAAGAAAAAATACACCACAAATTACGTTACGATCGAGTTTTGACCCCTCGTATACCCTAATTACAGGTATATCCTATATATCCTAAGAAAGGTAATAGAAGGAGTAACAAACCCTATGTAGTTAATATGTGGCACAGATGCGATTTAAGGGGTTACAAGTGACCGAAAACGGCCGAACCTAAGAAAAAATACACCACAAATTACGTTACGATCGAGTTTTGAACCCCCGTATCCCCTAATTACAGGTATATCCTATATATCCTCAGAAAGGTAATAGAAGGGGGAACAAAACCTATATAGTGAATATGTGGCACAGATGCGATTTAAGGGGTAACAAGTGACCGAAAAGCGAAATCGGCCGAACCTAAGAAAAAATACACCACAAATTTCGTTACGATCGAGTTTTGACCCCTCGTATCCCCTAATTACAGGTATATCCTATATATCCTAAGAAAGGTAATAGAAGGAGTAACAAACCCTATATAGTTAATATGTGGCACAGATGCGATTTAAGGGGTTACAAGTGACCGAAAACGGCCGAACCTAAGAAAAAATACACCACAAATTACGTTACGATCGAGTTTTGAACCCCCGTATCCCCTAATTACAGGTATATCCTATATATCCTAAGAAAGGTAATAGAAGGGGGAACAAAACCTATATAGTGAATATGTGGCACAGATGCGATTTAAGGGGTAACAAGTGACCGAAAAGCGAAATCGGCCGAACCTAAGAAAAAATACACCACAAATTACGTTACGATCGAGTTTTGACCCCTTGTATACCCTAATTACAGGTATATCCTATATATCCTAAGAAAGGTAATAGAAGGAATAACAAACCCTATATAGTTAATATGTGGCACAGATGCGATTTAAGGGGTTACAAGCGACCGAAAACGGCCGAACCTAAGAAAAAAATACACCACAAATTACGTTACGATCGAGTTTTGAACCCCCGTATCCCCTAATTACAGGTATATCCTATATATCCTAAGAAAGGTAATAGAAGGGGGAACAAAACCTATATAGTGAATATGTGGCACAGATGCGATTTAAGGGGTAACAAGTGACCGAAAAGCGAAATCGGCCGAACCTAAGAAAAAATACACCACAATTTACGTTACGATCGAGTTTTGACCCCTCGTATACCCTAATTACAGGTATATCCTATATATCCTAAGAAAGGTAATAGAAGGAGTAACAAACCCTATATAGTTAATATGTGGCACAGATGCGATTTAAGGGGTTACAAGTGACCGAAAACGGCCGAACCTAAGAAAAAATACACCAAAAATTACGTTACGATCGAGTTTTGAACCCCCGTATCCCCTAATTACAGGTATATCCTATATATCCTACGAAAGGTAATAGAAGGAAGAACAAAACATATATAGTGAATATGTGGCACAGATGCGATTTAAGGGGTAACAAGTGACCGAAAAGCGAAATCGGCCCAACCTAAGAAAAAATACACCACAAATTACGTTACGATCGAGTTTTGACCCCTCGTATCCCCTAATTACAGGTATATCTTATATATCCTAAGAAATGTAATAGAAGGAGTAACAAACCCTTTATAGTTAATATGTGGCACAGATGCGATTTAAGGGGTTTTAAGTGACCGAAAACGGCCGAACCTAAGAAAAAATACACCACAAATTACGTTACGATCGAGTTTTGAACCCCCGTATCCCCTAATTACAGGTATATCCTCTATATACCAAGAAAGGTAATAGAAGGAGGAACTAAACCTATATAGTGAATATGTGGCACAGATGCGATTTAAGGGGTAACAAGTGACCGAAAAGCGAAATCGGCCGAACCTAAGAAAAAATACACCACAAATTACGTTACGATCGAGTTTTGACCCCTCGTATACCCTAATTACAGGTATATCCTATATATCCTAAGAAAGGTAATAGAAGGAGTAACAAACCCTATATAGTTAATATGTGGCACAGATGCGATTTAAGGGGTTACAAGTGACCGAAAACGGCCGAACCTAAGAAAAAATACACCACAAATTACGTTACGATCGAGTTTTGAACCCCCGTATCCCCTAATTACAGGTATATCCTATATATCCTAAGAAAGGTAATAGAAGGGGGAACAAAACCTATATAGTGAATATGTGGCACAGATGCGATTTAAGGGGTAACAAGTGACCGAAAAGCGAAATCGGCCGAACCTAAGAAAAAATACACCACAAATTTCGTTACGATCGAGTTTTGACCCCTCGTATCCCCTAATTACAGGTATATCCTATATATCCTAAGAAAGGTAATAGAAGGAGTAACAAACCCTATATAGTTAATATGTGGCACAGATGCGATTTAAGGGGTTACAAGTGACCGAAAACGGCCGAACCTAAGAAAAAATACACCACAAATTACGTTACGATCGAGTTTTGAACCCCCGCATCCCCTAATTACAGGTATATCCTCTATATACCAAGAAAGGTAATAGAAGGAGGAACTAAACCTATATGGTGAATATGTGGCACAGATGCGATTTAAGGGGTAACAAGTGACCGAAAAGTGAAATCGGCCAAACCTAAGAAAAAATACACCACAAATTACGTTACGATCGAGTTTTGACCCCTCGTATCCCCTAATTACAGGTATATCCTATATATCCTAAGAAAGGTAATAGAAGGAGTAACAAACCCTATATAGTTTATATGTGGCACAGATGCGATTTAAGGGGTTACAAGTGACCGAAAACGGCCGAACCTAAGAAAAAATACACCACAAATTACGTTACGATCGAGTTTTGAACCCCCGTATCCCCTAATTACAGGTATATCCTATATATCCTAAGAAAGGTAATAGAAGGGGGAACAAAACCTATATAGTGAATATGTGGCACAGATGCGATTTAAGGGGTAACAAGTGACCGAAAAGCGAAATCGGCCGAACCTTTGAAAAAATACACCACAAATTACGTTACGATCGAGTTTTGACCCCTCGTATCCCCTAATTACAGGTATATCCTATATATCCTAAGAAAGGTAATAGAAGGACTAACAAACCCTATATAGTTAATATGTGGCACAGATGCGATTTAAGGGGTTACAAGTGACCGAAAACGGCCGAACCTAAGAAAAAATACACCACAAATTACGTTACGATCGAGTTTTGACCCCTCGTATCCCCTAATTACAGGTATATCCTATATATCCTACGAAAGGTAATAGAAGGGGGAACAAAACCTATATAGTGAATATGTGGCACAGATGCGATTTAAGGGGTAACAAGTGACCGAAAAGCGAAATCGGCCGAACCTAAGAAAAAATACACCACAAATTACGTTACGATCGAGTTTTGACCCCTCGTATCCCCTAATTACAGGTATATCCTATATATCATAAGAAAGGTAATAGAAGGGGGAACAAAACCTATATAGTGAATATGTGGCACAGATGCGATTTAAGGGGTAACAAGTGACCGAAAAGCGAAATCGGCCGAACCTAAGAAAAAATACACCACAAATTACGTTACGATCGAGTTTTGACCCCTCGTATCCCCTAATTACAGGTATATACTATATATCTTAAGAAAGGCAATAGAAGGAGTAACAAACCCTATATAGTTAATATGTGGCACAGATGCGATTTAAGGGGTTACAAGTGACCGAAAACGGCCGAACCTAAGAAAAAATACACCAAAAATTACGTTACGATCGAGTTTTGAACCCCCGTATCCCCTAATTACAGGTATATCCTATATATCCTACGAAAGGTAATAGAAGGAAGAACAAAACCTATATAGTGAATATGTGGCACAGATGCGATTTAAGGGGTAACAAGTGACCGAAAAGCGAAATCGGCCGAACCTAAGAAAAAATACACCACAAATTACGCTACGATCGAGTTTTGACCCCTCGTATACCCTAATTACAGGTATATCCTATATATCCTAAGAAAGGTAATAGAAGGAGTTACAAACCCTATATAGTTAATATGTGGCACAGATGCGATTTAAGGGGTTACAAGTGACCGAAAACGGCCGAACCTAAGAAAAAATACACCACAAATTACGTTACGATCGAGTTTTGAACCCCCGTATCCCCTAATTACAGGTATATCCTATATATCCTAAGAAAGGTAATAGAAGGGGGAACAAAACCTATATAGTGAATATGTGGCACAGATGCGATTTAAGGGGTAACAAGTGACCGAAAAGCGAAATCGGCCGAACCTAAGAAAAAATACACCACAAATTACGTTACGATCGAGTTTTGACCCCTCGTATCCCCTAATTACAGGTATATCCTATATATCCTAAGAAAGGTAATAGAAGGACTAACAAACCCTATATAGTTAATATGTGGCACAGATGCGATTTAAGGGGTTACAAGTGACCGAAAACGGCCGAACCTAAGAAAAAATACACCACAAATTACGTTACGATCGAGTTTTGAACCAACGTATCCCCTAATTACAGGTATATCCTATATATCCTAAGAAAGGTAATAGAAGGGGGAACAAAACCTATATAGTGAATATGTGGCACAGATGCGATTTAAGGGGTAACAAGTGACCGAAAAGCGAAATCGGCCGAACCTAAGAAAAAATACACCACAAATTACGTTACGATCGAGTTTTGACCCCTCGTATCCCCTAATTACAGGTATATCCTATATATCCTAAGAAAGGTAATAGAAGGACTAACAAACCCTATATAGTTAATATGTGGCACAGATGCGATTTAAGGGGTTACAAGTGACCGAAAACGGCCGAACCTAAGAAAAAATACACCACAAATTACGTTACGATCGAGTTTTGAACCAACGTATCCCCTAATTACAGGTATATCCTATATATCCTACGAAAGGTAATAGAAGGGGGAACAAAACCTATATAGTGAATATGTGGCACAGATGCGATTTAAGGGGTAACAAGTGACCGAAAAGCGAAATCGGCCGAACCTAAGAAAAAATACACCACAAATTACGTTACGATCGAGTTTTGACCCCTCGTATCCCCTAATTACAGGTATATCCTATATATCATAAGAAAGGTAATAGAAGGGGGAACAAAACCTATATAGTGAATATGTGGCACAGATGCGATTTAAGGGGTAACAAGTGACCGAAAAGCGAAATCGGCCGAACCTAAGAAAAAATACACCACAAATTACGTTACGATCGAGTTTTGACCCCTCGTATCCCCTAATTACAGGTATATCCTATATATCTTAAGAAAGGCAAAAGAAGGAGTAACAAACCCTATATAGTTAATATGTGGCACAGATGCGATTTAAGGGGTTACAAGTGACCGAAAACGGCCGAACCTAAGAAAAAATACACCAAAAATTACGTTACGATCGAGTTTTGAACCCCGTATCTCCTAATTACAGGTATATCCTATATATCCTACGAAAGGTAATAGAAGGAAGAACAAAACCTTTATAGTGAATATGTGGCACAGATGCGATTTAAGGGGTAACAAGTGACCGAAAAGCGAAATCGGCCCAACCTAAGAAAAAATACACCACAAATTACGTTACGATCGAGTTTTGACCCCTCGTATCCCCTAATTACAGGTATATCCTATATATCCTAAGAAAGGTAATAGAAGGAGTAACAAACCCTTTATAGTTAATATGTGGCACAGATGCGATTTAAGGGGTTTTAAGTGACCGAAAACGGCCGAACCTAAGAAAAAATACACCACAAATTACGTTACGATCGAGTTTTGAACCCCCGTATCCCCTAATTACAGGTATATCCTCTATATACCAAGAAAGGTAATAGAAGGAGGAACTAAACCTATATAGTGAATATGTGGCACAGATGCGATTTAAGGGGTAACAAGTGACCGAAAAGCGAAATCGGCCGAACCTAAGAAAAAATACACCACAAATTACGTTACGATCGAGTTTTGACCCCTCGTATACCCTAATTACAGGTATATCCTATATATCCTAAGAAAGGTAATAGAAGGAGTAACAAACCCTATATAGTTAATATGTGGCACAGATGCGATTTAAGGGGTTACAAGTGACCGAAAACGGCCGAACCTAAGAAAAAATACACCACAAATTACGTTACGATCGAGTTTTGAACCCCCGCATCCCCTAATTACAGGTATATCCTCTATATACCAAGAAAGGTAATAGAAGGAGGAACTAAACCTATATGGTGAATATGTGGCACAGATGCGATTTAAGGGGTAACAAGTGACCGAAAAGTGAATTCGGCCGAACCTAAGAAAAAATACACCACAAATTACGTTACGATCGAGTTTTGACCCCTCGTATCCCCTAATTACAGGTATATCCTATATATCATAAGAAAGGTAATAGAAGGAGTAACAAACCCTATATAGTAAATATGTGGCACAGATGCGATTTAAGTGGTTACAAGTGACCGAAAAGCGAAATCGGCCGAACCTAAGAAAAAATACACCACAAATTACGCTACGATCGAGTTTTGACCCCTCGTATCCCCTAATTACAGGTATATCCTATATATCCTAAGAAAGGTAATAGAAGGAGTAACAAACCCTATATAGTTTATATGTGGCTCAGATGCGATTTAAGGGGTTACAAGTGACCGAAAACGGCCGAACCTAAGAAAAAATACACCACAAATTACGTTACGATCGAGTTTTGAACCCCCGTATCCCCTAATTACAGGTATATCCTATATATCCTAAGAAAGGTAACAGAAGGGGGAACAAAACTTATATAGTGAATATGTGGCACAGATGCGATTTAAGGGGTAACAAGTGACCGAAAAGCGAAATCGGCCGAACCTAAGAAAAAATACACCACAAATTACGTTACGATCGAGTTTTGACCCCTCGTATCCCCTAATTACAGGTATATCCTATATATCCTAAGAAAGGTAATAGAAGGACTAACAAACCCTATATAGTTAATATGTGGCACAGATGCGATTTAAGGGGTTACAAGTGACCGAAAACGGCCGAACCTAAGAAAAAATACACCACAAATTACGTTACGATCGAGTTTTGACCCATCGTATCCCCTAATTACAGGTATATCCTATATATCCTAAGAAAGGTAATAGAAGGAGTAACAAACCCTATATAGTTAATATGTGGCTCAGATGCGATTTAAGGGGTAACAAGTGACCGAAAAGCGAAATCGGCCGAACCTAAGAAAAAATACACCACAAATTACGTTACGATCGAGTTTTGACCCCTCGTATCCCCTAATTACAGGTATATCCTATATATCCTAAGAAAGATAATAGAAGGAGTAACAAACCCTATATAGTTAATATGTGGCATAGATGCGATTTAAGGGGTAACAAGTGACCGAAAAGCGAAATCGGCCGAACCTAAGAAAAAATACACCACAAATTACGTTACGATCGAGTTTTGACCCCTCGTATCCCCTAATTACAGGTATATCCTATATGTCCTAAGAAAGGAAATAGAAGGAGTCACAAACCCTTTATAGTTAATATGTGGCACAGATGCGATTTAAGGGGTTACAAGTGACCGAAAACGGCCGAACCTAAGAAAAAATACACCACAAATTACGTTACGATCGAGTTTTGAACCCCCGTATCCCCTAATTACAGGTATATCCTATATATCCTAAGAAAGGTAATAGAAGGGGGAACAAACCCTATATAGTTAATATGTGGCACAGATGCGATTTAAGGGGTAACAAGTGACCGAGAAGCGAAATCGGCCGAACCTAAGAAAAAATACACCACAAATTACGTTACGATCGAGTTTTGACCCCTCGTATCCCCTAATTACAGGTATATCCTATATATCCTAAGAAAGGTAATAGAAGGAGTAACAAACCCTATATAGTTAATATGTGGCACAGATGCGATTTAAGGGGTTACAAGTGACCGAAAACGGCCGAACCTAAGAAAAAATACACCACAAATTAAATTACGATCGAGTTTTGAACCCCCGTATTCCCTAATTACAGGTATATCCTATATATCCTAAGAAAGGTAATAGAAGGGGGAACAAAACATATATAGTGAATATGTGGCACAGATGCGATTTAAGGGGTAACAAGTGACCGAAAACGGCCGAACCTAAGAAAAAATACACCACAAATTACGTTAAGATCGAGTTTTGAACCCCCGTATCCACTAATTACAGGTATATCCTATATATCCTAAGAAAGGTAATAGAAGGGGGAACAAAACCTATATAGTGAATATGTGGCACAGATGCGATTTAAGGGGTAACAAGTGACCGAAAAGCGAAATCGGCCGAACCTAAGAAAAAATACACCATAAATTACGTTACGATCGAGTTTTGACCCCTCGTATCCCCTAATTACAGGTGTATCCTATATATCCTAAGAAAGGTAATAGAAGGAGTAACAAACCCTATATAGTTAATATGTGGCACAGATGCGATTTAAGGGGTTACAAGTGACCGAAAACGGCCGAACCTAAGAAAAAATACACCACAAATTACGTTACGATCGAGTTTTGAACCCCCGCATCCCCTAATTACAGGTATATCCTCTATATACCAAGAAAGGTAATAGAAGGAGGAACTAAACCTATATGGTGAATATGTGGCACAGATGCGATTTAAGGGGTTACAAGTGACCGAAAACGGCCGAACCTAAGAAAAAATACACCACAAATTACGTTACGATCGAGTTTTAAACCCTCGTATCCCCTAATTAAAGGTATATCCTATATATCCTAAGACAGGTTATAGAAGGGGGAACAAAACGTATATAGTGAATATGTGGCACAGATTCGATTTAAGGGGTTACAAGTGACCGAAAACCGAAAACGCCCGAACCTAAGAAAAAATACACCACAGATTGCGTAACGATCGAGTTTTGACCCCTCGTATTCCCTAATCACAGGTATATCCTATACATCATCAGACAGGTTATAGAAGGGGGAACAAAACCTATATAGTGAATGAGTGGCACAGATGCAATTTAAGGGGTAACAAGTGACCGAAAAGCGAAATCGGCTGAACCAAAGAAAAAATACACCACAAATTACGTTACGATCGAGTTTTGACCCCTCGTATCCCCTAATTACAGGTATATCCTATATATCCCAAGAAAGGTAATAGACGGAGAAACAAACCCTATATAGTTAATATGTGGCACAGATGCGATTTAAGGGGTTACAAGTGACCGAAAACGGCCTAACCTAAGAAAAAATACACCACAAATTACGTTACGATCGAGTTTTGAACCCCCGTATCCCCTAATTACAGGTATATCCTATATATCCTAAGAAAGGTAATAGAAGTGGGAACAAAACCTATATAGTGAATATGTGGCACAGATGCGATTTAAGGGGTAACAAGTGACCGAAAAGCGAAATCGGCCGAACCTAAGAAAAAATACACCAAAAATTACGTTACGATCGAGTTTTGACCCCTCGTATCCCCTAATTACAGGTATATCCTATATATCCTAAGAAAGGTAATAGAAGGAGTAACAAACCCTATATAGTTAATATGTGGCAGAGATGCGATTTAAGGGGTTACAAGTGACCGAAAACGGCCGAACCTAAGAAAAAATACACCACAAATTACGTTACGATCGAGTTTTAAACCCTCGTATCCCCTAATTAAAGGTATATCCTATATATCCTAAGACAGGTTATAGAAGGGGGAACAAAACGTATATAGTGAATATGTGGCACAGATTCGATTTAAGGGGTTACAAGTGACCGAAAACCGAAAACGCCCGAACCTAAGAAAAAATACACCACAGATTGCGTAACGACCGAGTTTTGACCCCTCGTATTCCCTAATCACAGGTATATCCTATATATCATAAGACAGGTTATAGAAGGGGGAACAAAACCTATATAGTGAATATGTGGCACAGATGCAATTTAAGGGGTAACAAGTGACCGAAAAGCGAAATCGGCCGAACCTAAGAAAAAATACATCACAAATTACGTTACGATCGAGTTTTGACCCCTCGTATTCCCTAATTACAGGTATATCCTATATATCCCAAGAAAGGTAATAGAAGGAGTAACAAACCCTATATAGTTAATATGTGGCACAGATGCGATTTAAGGGGTTACAAGTGACCGAAAACGGCCGAACCTAAGAAAAAATACACCACAAATTACGTTACGATCGAGTTTTAAACCCTCGTATCCCCTAATTAAAGGTATATCCTATATATCCTAAGACAGGTTATAGAAGGGGGAACAAAACGTATATAGTGAATATGTGGCACAGATTCGATTTAAGGGGTTAAAAGTGACCGAAAACCGAAAACGCCCGAACCTAAGAAAAAATACACCACAGATTGCGTAACGATCGAGTTTTGACCCCTCGTATTCCCTAATCACAGGTATATCCTATAAATCATAAGACAGGTTATAGAAGGGGGAACAAAACCTATATAGTGAATATGTGGCACAGATGCAATTTAAGGGGTAACAAGTGACCGAAAAGCGAAATCGGCCGAACCTAAGAAAAAATACACCACAAATTACGTTACGATCGAGTTTTGACCCCTCGTATCCCCTAATTACAGGTATATCCTATATATCCTAAGAAAGTTAATAGAAGGAGTAACAAACCCTATATAGTTAATATGTGGCACAGATGCGATTTAAGGGGTTACAAGTGACCGAAAACGGCCGAACCTAAGAAAAAATACACCACAAATTACGTTACGACGAGTTTTGAACCCCCGGATCCCCTAATTACAGGTATATCCTATATATCCTAAGAAAGGTAATAGAAGTGGAAACAAAACCTATATAGTGAATATGTGGCACAGATGCGATTTAAGGGGTAACAAGTGACCGAAAAGCGAAATCGGCCGAACCTAAGAAAAAATACACCACAAATTACGTTACGATCGAGTTTTGACCCCTCGTATCCCCTAATTACAGGTATATCCTATATATCCTAAGAAAGGTTATAGAAGGGGGAACAAAACGTATATAGTGAATATGTGGCACAGATTCGATTTAAGGGGTTACAAGTGACCGAAAACCGAAAACGCCCGAACCTAAGAAAAAATACACCACAGATTGCGTAACGATCGAGTTTTGACCCCTTGTATTCCCTAATCACAGGTATATCCTATAAATCATAAGACAGGTTATAGAAGGGGGAACAAAACCTATATAGTGAATATGTGGCACAGATGCCATTTAAGGGGTAACAAGTGACCGAAAAGCGAAATCGGCCGAACCTAAGAAAAAATACACCACAAATTACGTTACGATCGAGTTTTGACCCCTCGTATCCCCTAATTACAGGTATATCCTATATATCCTAAGAAAGGTAATAAAAGGAGTAACAAACGCTATATAGTTAATATGTGGCACAGATGCGATTTAAGGGGTTACAAGTGACCGAAAACGGCCGAACCTAAGAAAAAATACACCACAAATTACGTTTCGTTCGAGTTTTGAACCCCCGTATCCCCTAATTACAGGTATATCCTATATATCCTTAGAAAGGTAATAGAAGGGGGAACAAAACCTATATAGTGAATATGTGGCACAGATGCGATTTAAGGGGTAACAAGTGACCGAAAAGCGAAATCGGCCGAACCTAAGAAAAAATACACCACAAATTACGTTACGATCGAGTTTTGACCCCTCGTATCCCCTAATTACAGGTATATCCTATATATCCTAAGAAAGGTAATAGAAGGAGTAACAAACCCTATATAGTTAATATGTGGCAGAGATGCGATTTAAGGGGTTACAAGTGACCGAAAACGGCCGAACCTAAGAAAAAATACACCACAAATTACGTTACGATCGAGTTTTAAATCCTCGTATTCCCTAATTAAAGGTATATCCTATATATCCTAAGACAGGTTATAGAAGGGGGAACAAAACGTTTATAGTGAATATGTGGCAGAGATTCGATTTAAGGGGTTACAAGTGACCGAAAACCGAAAACGCCCGAACCTAAGAAAAAATACACCACAAATTGCGTAACGACCGAGTTTTGACCCCTCGTATTCCCTAATCACAGGTATATCCTATATATCATAAGACAGGTTATAGAAGGGGGAACAAAACCTATATAGTGAATATGTGACACAGATGCGATTTAAGGGGTAACAAGTGACCGAAAAGCGAAATCGGCCGAACCTAAGAAAAAATACACCACAAATTACGTTACGATCGAGTTTTGACCCCTCGTATCCCCTAATTACAGGTATATCCTATATATCCTAAGAAAGGTAATAGAAGGATTAACAAACCCTATATAGTTAATATGTGGCACAGATGCGATTTAAGGGGTTACAAGTGACCGAAAACGGCAGAACCTAAGAAAAAATACACAACAAATTACGTTACGATCGAGTTTTAAACCCTCGTATCCCCTAATTAAAGGTATATCCTATATATCCTAAGACAGGTTATAGAAGGGGGAACAAAACGTATATAGTGAATATGTGGCACAGATTCGATTTAAGGGGTTACAAGTGACCGAAAACCGAAAACGTCCGAACCTAATAAAAAATACACCACAGATTGCGTAACGATCGAGTTTTGACCCCTCGTATTCCCTAATTACAGGTATATCCTATATATCCTAAGAAAGGTAATAGAAGTGGAAACAAAACCTATATAGTGAATATGTGGCACAGATGCGATTTAAGGGGTAACAAGTGACCGAAAAGCGAAATCGGCCGAACCTAAGAAAAAATACACCACAAATTACGTTACGATCGAGTTTTGACCCCTCGTATCCCCTAATTACAGGTATATCCTATATATCCTAAGAAAGGTAATAGAAGGAGTAACAAACCCTATATAGTTAATATGTGGCACAGATGCGATTTAAGGGGTTACAAGTGACCGAAAACGTCCGAACCTAAGAAAAAATACACCACAAATTACGTTACGATCGAGTTTTAAACCCTCGTATCCCCTAATTAAAGGTATATCCTATATATCCTAAGACAGGTTATAGAAGGGGGAACAAAACGTATATAGTGAATATGTGGCACAGATTCGATTTAAGGGGTTACAAGTGACCGAAAACAGAAAACGCCCGAACCTAAGAAAAAATACACCACAGATTGCGTAACGATCGAGTTTTGACCCCTCGTATTCCCTAATCACAGGTATATCCTATATATCATAAGACAGGTTATAGAAGGGGGAACAAAACTTATATAGTGAATATGTGGCACAGATGCAATTTAAGGGGTAACAAGTGACCGAAAAGCGAAATCGGCCGAACCTAAGAAAAAATACACCACAAATTACGTTACGATCGAGTTTTGACCCCTCGTATCCCCTAATTACAGGTATATCCTATATATCCTAAGAAAGGTAATAGAAGGAGTAACAAACCCTATATGGTTAATATGTGGCACAGATGCGATTTAAGGGGTTACAAGTGACCGAAAACGGCCGAACCTAAGAAAAAATACACCACAAATTACGTTACGATCGAGTTTTAAACCCTCGTATCCCCTAATTAAAGGTATATCCTATATATCCTAAGACAGGTTATAGAAGGGGGAACAAAACGTATATAGTAAATATGTGGCACAGATTCGATTTAAGGGGTTACAAGTGACCGAAAACCGAAAACGCCCGAACCTAATAAAAAATACACCACAGATTGCGTAACGATCGAGTTTTGACCCCTCGTATTCCCTAATTACAGGTATATCCTATATATCCTAAGAAAGGTAATAGAAGTGGAAACAAAACCTATATAGTGAATATGTGGCACAGATGCGATTTAAGGGGTTACAAGTGACCGAAAACGGCCGAACCTAAGAAAAAATACACCACAAATTACGTTACGATCGAGTTTTAAACCCTCGTATCCCCTAATTAAAGGTATATCCTATATATCATAAGACAGGTTATAGAAGGGGGAACAAAACGTATATAGTGAATATGTGGCACAGATTCGATTTAAGGGGTTAAAAGTGACCGAAAACCGAAAACGCCCGAACCTAAGAAAAAATACACCACAGATTGCGTAACGACCGAGTTTTGACCCCTCGTATTCCCTAATCACAGGTATATCCTATATATCATAAGACAGGTTATAGAAGGAGGAACAAAACCTATATAGTGAATATGTGGCACAGATGCAATTTAAGGGGTAACAAGTGACCGAAAAGCGAAATCGGCCGAACCTAAGAAAAAATACACCACAAATTACGTTACGATCGAGTTTTGACCCCTCGTATCCCCTAATTACAGGTATATCCTATATATCCTAAGAAAGGTAATAGAAGGAGTAACAAACCCTATATAGTTAATATGTGGCAGAGATGCGATTTAAGGGGTTACAAGTGACCGAAAACGGCCGAACCTAAGAAAAAATACACCACAAATTACGTTACGATCGAGTTTTAAATCCTCGTATTCCCTAATTAAAGGTATATCCTATATATCCTAAGACAGGTTATAGAAGGGGGAACAAAACGTTTATAGTGAATATGTGGCAGAGATTCGATTTAAGGGGTTACAAGTGACCGAAAACCGAAAACGCCCGAACCTAAGAAAAAATACACCACAAATTGCGTAACGACCGAGTTTTGACCCCTCGTATTCCCTAATCACAGGTATATCCTATATATCATAAGACAGGTTATAGAAGGGGGAACAAAACCTATATAGTGAATATGTGACACAGATGCGATTTAAGGGGTAACAAGTGACCGAAAAGCGAAATCGGCCGAACCTAAGAAAAAATACACCACAAATTACGTTACGATCGAGTTTTGACCCCTCGTATCCCCTAATTACAGGTATATCCTATATATCCTAAGAAAGGTAATAGAAGGATTAACAAACCCTATATAGTTAATATGTGGCACAGATGCGATTTAAGGGGTTACAAGTGACCGAAAACGGCAGAACCTAAGAAAAAATACACAACAAATTACGTTACGATCGAGTTTTAAACCCTCGTATCCCCTAATTAAAGGTATATCCTATATATCCTAAGACAGGTTATAGAAGGGGGAACAAAACGTATATAGTGAATATGTGGCACAGATTCGATTTAAGGGGTTACAAGTGACCGAAAACCGAAAACGTCCGAACCTAATAAAAAATACACCACAGATTGCGTAACGATCGAGTTTTGACCCCTCGTATTCCCTAATTACAGGTATATCCTATATATCCTAAGAAAGGTAATAGAAGTGGAAACAAAACCTATATAGTGAATATGTGGCACAGATGCGATTTAAGGGGTAACAAGTGACCGAAAAGCGAAATCGGCCGAACCTAAGAAAAAATACACCACAAATTACGTTACGATCGAGTTTTGACCCCTCGTATCCCCTAATTACAGGTATATCCTATATATCCTAAGAAAGGTAATAGAAGGAGTAACAAACCCTATATAGTTAATATGTGGCACAGATGCGATTTAAGGGGTTACAAGTGACCGAAAACGTCCGAACCTAAGAAAAAATACACCACAAATTACGTTACGATCGAGTTTTAAACCCTCGTATCCCCTAATTAAAGGTATATCCTATATATCCTAAGACAGGTTATAGAAGGGGGAACAAAACGTATATAGTGAATATGTGGCACAGATTCGATTTAAGGGGTTACAAGTGACCGAAAACAGAAAACGCCCGAACCTAAGAAAAAATACACCACAGATTGCGTAACGATCGAGTTTTGACCCCTCGTATTCCCTAATCACAGGTATATCCTATATATCATAAGACAGGTTATAGAAGGGGGAACAAAACTTATATAGTGAATATGTGGCACAGATGCAATTTAAGGGGTAACAAGTGACCGAAAAGCGAAATCGGCCGAACCTAAGAAAAAATACACCACAAATTACGTTACGATCGAGTTTTGACCCCTCGTATCCCCTAATTACAGGTATATCCTATATATCCTAAGAAAGGTAATAGAAGGAGTAACAAACCCTATATAGTTAATATGTGGCACAGATGCGATTTAAGGGGTTACAAGTGACCGAAAACGGCCGAACCTAAGAAAAAATACACCACAAATTACGTTACGATCGAGTTTTAAACCCTCGTATCCCCTAATTAAAGGTATATCCTATATATCCTAAGACAGGTTATAGAAGGGGGAACAAAACGTATATAGTAAATATGTGGCACAGATTCGATTTAAGGGGTTACAAGTGACCGAAAACCGAAAACGCCCGAACCTAATAAAAAATACACCACAGATTGCGTAACGATCGAGTTTTGACCCCTCGTATTCCCTAATTACAGGTATATCCTATATATCCTAAGAAAGGTAATAGAAGTGGAAACAAAACCTATATAGTGAATATGTGGCACAGATGCGATTTAAGGGGTTACAAGTGACCGAAAACGGCCGAACCTAAGAAAAAATACACCACAAATTACGTTACGATCGAGTTTTAAACCCTCGTATCCCCTAATTAAAGGTATATCCTATATATCATAAGACAGGTTATAGAAGGGGGAACAAAACGTATATAGTGAATATGTGGCACAGATTCGATTTAAGGGGTTAAAAGTGACCGAAAACCGAAAACGCCCGAACCTAAGAAAAAATACACCACAGATTGCGTAACGACCGAGTTTTGACCCCTCGTATTCCCTAATCACAGGTATATCCTATATATCATAAGACAGGTTATAGAAGGAGGAACAAAACCTATATAGTGAATATGTGGCACAGATGCAATTTAAGGGGTAACAAGTGACCGAAAAGCGAAATCGGCCGAACCTAAGAAAAAATACACCACAAATTACGTTACGATCGAGTTTTGACCCCTCGTATCCCCTAATTACAGGTATATCCTATATATCCTAAGAAAGGTAATAGAAGGAGTAACAAACCCTATATAGTTAATATGTGGCAGAGATGCGATTTAAGGGGTTACAAGTGACCGAAAACGGCCGAACCTAAGAAAAAATACACCACAAATTACGTTACGATCGAGTTTTAAATCCTCGTATTCCCTAATTAAAGGTATATCCTATATATCCTAAGACAGGTTATAGAAGGGGGAACAAAACGTTTATAGTGAATATGTGGCAGAGATTCGATTTAAGGGGTTACAAGTGACCGAAAACCGAAAACGCCCGAACCTAAGAAAAAATACACCCCAAATTGCGTAACGACCGAGTTTTGACCCCTCGTATTCCCTAATCACAGGTATATCCTATATATCATAAGACAGGTTATAGAAGGGGGAACAAAACCTATATAGTGAATATGTGACACAGATGCGATTTAAGGGGTAACAAGTGACCGAAAAGCGAAATCGGCCGAACCTAAGAAAAAATACACCACAAATTACGTTACGATCGAGTTTTGACCCCTCGTATCCCCTAATTACAGGTATATCCTATATATCCTAAGAAAGGTAATAGAAGGATTAACAAACCCTATATAGTTAATATGTGGCACAGATGCGATTTAAGGGGTTACAAGTGACCGAAAACGGCAGAACCTAAGAAAAAATACACAACAAATTACGTTACGATCGAGTTTTAAACCCTCGTATCCCCTAATTAAAGGTATATCCTATATATCCTAAGACAGGTTATAGAAGGGGGAACAAAACGTATATAGTGAATATGTGGCACAGATTCGATTTAAGGGGTTACAAGTGACCGAAAACCGAAAACGTCCGAACCTAATAAAAAATACACCACAGATTGCGTAACGATCGAGTTTTGACCCCTCGTATTCCCTAATTACAGGTATATCCTATATATCCTAAGAAAGGTAATAGAAGTGGAAACAAAACCTATATAGTGAATATGTGGCACAGATGCGATTTAAGGGGTAACAAGTGACCGAAAAGCGAAATCGGCCGAACCTAAGAAAAAATACAGCACAAATTACGTTACGATCGAGTTTTGACCCCTCGTATCCCCTAATTACAGGTATATCCTATATATCCTAAGAAAGGTAATAGAAGGAGTAACAAACCCTATATAGTTAATATGTGGCAGAGATGCGATTTAAGGGGTTACAAGTGACCGAAAACGTCCGAACCTAAGAAAAAATACACCACAAATTACGTTACGATCGAGTTTTAAACCCTCGTATCCCCTAATTAAAGGTATATCCTATATATCCTAAGACAGGTTATAGAAGGGGGAACAAAACGTATATAGTGAATATGTGGCACAGATTCGATTTAAGGGGTTACAAGTGACCGAAAACAGAAAACGCCCGAACCTAAGAAAAAATACACCACAGATTGCGTAACGATCGAGTTTTGACCCCTCGTATTCCCTAATCACAGGTATATCCTATATATCATAAGACAGGTTATAGAAGGGGGAACAAAACTTATATAGTGAATATGTGGCACAGATGCAATTTAAGGGGTAACAAGTGACCGAAAAGCGAAATCGGCCGAACCTAAGAAAAAATACACCACAAATTACGTTACGATCGAGTTTTGACCCCTCGTATCCCCTAATTACAGGTATATCCTATATATCCTAAGAAAGGTAATAGAAGGAGTAACAAACCCTATATAGTTAATATGTGGCACAGATGCGATTTAAGGGGTTACAAGTGACCGAAAACGGCCGAACCTAAGAAAAAATACACCACAAATTACGTTACGATCGAGTTTTAAACCCTCGTATCCCCTAATTAAAGGTATATCCTATATATCCTAAGACAGGTTATAGAAGGGGGAACAAAACGTATATAGTAAATATGTGGCACAGATTCGATTTAAGGGGTTACAAGTGACCGAAAACCGAAAACGCCCGAACCTAATAAAAAATACACCACAGATTGCGTAACGATCGAGTTTTGACCCCTCGTATTCCCTAATTACAGGTATATCCTATATATCCTAAGAAAGGTAATAGAAGTGGAAACAAAACCTATATAGTGAATATGTGGCACAGATGCGATTTAAGGGGTTACAAGTGACCGAAAACGGCCGAACCTAAGAAAAAATACACCACAAATTACGTTACGATCGAGTTTTAAACCCTCGTATCCCCTAATTAAAGGTATATCCTATATATCATAAGACAGGTTATAGAAGGGGGAACAAAACGTATATAGTGAATATGTGGCACAGATTCGATTTAAGGGGTTAAAAGTGACCGAAAACCGAAAACGCCCGAACCTAAGAAAAAATACACCACAGATTGCGTAACGACCGAGTTTTGACCCCTCGTATTCCCTAATCACAGGTATATCCTATATATCATAAGACAGGTTATAGAAGGAGGAACAAAACCTATATAGTGAATATGTGGCACAGATGCAATTTAAGGGGTAACAAGTGACCGAAAAGCGAAATCGGCCGAACCTAAGAAAAAATACACCACAAATTACGTTACGATCGAGTTTTGACCCCTCGTATCCCCTAATTACAGGTATATCCTATATATCATAAGAAAGGTAATAGAAGGAGTAACAAACCCTATATAGTTAATATGTGGCACAGATGCGATTTAAGGGGTTACAAGTGACCGAAAACGGCCGAACCTAAGAAAAAATACACCACAAATTACGTTACGATCGAGTTTTAAACCCTCGTATCTCCTAATTAAAGGTATATCCTATAAATCCTAAGACAGGTTATAGAAGGGGGAACAAAACGTTTATAGTGAATATGTGGCACAGATTCGATTTAAGGGGTTACAAGTGACCGAAAACCGAAAACGCCCGAACCTAAGAAAAAATACACCACAGATTGCGTAACGATCGAGTTTTGACCCCTCGTATTCCCTAATCACAGGTATATCCTAGAAATCATAAGACAGGTTATAGAAGGGGGAACAAACCCTATATAGTTAATATGTGGCACAGATGCAATTTAAGGGGTAACAAGTGACCGAAAAGCGAAATCGGCCGAACCTAAGAAAAAATACACCACAAATTACGTTACGATCGAGTTTTAACCCTCGTATCCCCTAATTACAGGTATATCCTATATATCCTAAGAAAGGTAATAGAAGGAGTAACAAACCCTATATAGTTAATATGTGGCACAGATGCGATTTAAGGGGTTACAAGTGACCGAAAACGGCCGAACCTAAGAAAAAATACACCACAAATTTAGTTACGATCGAGTTTTGAACCCCCGTATCCCCTAATTACAGGTATATCCTATATATCCTAAGAAAGGTAATAGAAGTGGAAACAAAACCTATATAGTGAATATGTGGCACAGATGCGATTTAAGGGGTAACAAGTGACCGAAAAGCGAAATCGGCCGAACCTAAGAAAAAATACACCACAAATTACGTTACGATCGAGTTTTGACCCCTCGTATCCCCTAATTACAGGTATATCCTATATATCATAAGAAAGGTAATAGAAGGAGTAACAAACCCTTTATAGTTAATATGTGGCACAGATGCGATTTAAGGGGTTACAAGTGACCGAAAACGGCCGAACCTAAGAAAAAATACACCACAAATTACGTTACGATCGAGTTTTGAACCCCCGTATCCCCTAATTACAGGTATATCCTATATATCCTAAGAAAGGTAATAGAAGGGGAAACAAAACCTATATAGTGAATATGTGGCACAGATGCGATTTAAGGGGTAACAAGTGACCGAAAAGCGAAATCGTCCGAACCTAAGAAAAAATACACCACAAATTACGTTACGATCGAGTTTTGATCCCTCGTATCCCCTAATTACAGGTATATAGTGAATATGTGGCACAGATGCGATTTAAGGGGTAACAAGTGACCGAAAAGCGAAATCGGCCGAACCTAAGAAAAAATACACCACAAATTACGTTACGATCGAGTTTTGACCCCTCGTATCCCCTAATTACAGGTATATCCTATATATCCTAAGAAAGGTAATAGAAGGAGTAACAAACCCTTTATAGTTAATATGTGGCACAGATGCGATTTAAGGGGTTACAAGTGACCGAAAACGGCCGAACCTAAGAAAAAATACACCACAAATTACGTTACGATCGAGTTTTGAACCCCCGTATCCCCTAATTACAGGTATATCCTATATATCCTAAGAAAGGTAATAGAAGGGGGAACAAAACCTATATAGTGAATATGTGGCACAGATGCGATTTAAGGGGTAACAAGTGACCGAAAAGCGAAATCGGCCGAAACTAAGAAAAAATACACCACAAATTACGTTACGATCGAGTTTTGATCCCTCGTATCCCCTAATTACAGGTATATCCTATATATCCTAAGAAAGGTAATAGAAGGAGTAACAAACCCTATATAGTTAATATGTGGCACAGATGCGATTTAAGGGGTTACAAGTGACCGAAAACGGCCGAACCTCAGAAAAAATACACCACAAATTACGTTACGATCGAGTTTTAAACCCTCGTATCCCCTAATTAAAGGTATATCCTATATATCCTAAGACAGGTTATAGAAGGGGGAACAAAACGTATATAGTAAATATGTGGCACAGATTCGATTTAAGGGGTTACAAGTGACCGAAAACCGAAAACGCCCGAACCTAAGAAAAAATACACCACAGATTGCGTAACGATCGAGTTTTGACCCCTCGTATTCCCTAATCACAGGTATATCATATAAATCATAAGACAGGTTATAGAAGGGGGAACAAAACCTATATAGTGAATATGTGGCACAGATGCAATTTAAGGGGTAACAAGTGACTGAAAAGCGAAATCGGCCGAACCTAAGAAAAAATACACCACAAATTACGTTACGATCGAGTTTTGACCCCTCGTATCCCCTAATTACAGGTATATCCTATATATCCTAAGAAAGGTAATAGAAGGAGTAACAAACCCTATATAGTTAATATGTGGCACAGATGCGATTTAAGGGGTTACAAGTGACCGAAAACGGCCGAACCTAAGAAAAAATACACCACAAATTACGTTACGATCGAGTTTTGAACCCCCTATCCCCTAATTACAGGTATATCCTATATATCTTAAGAAAGGTAATAGAAGTGGAAACAAAACCTATATAGTGAATATGTGGCACAGATGCGATTTAAGGGGTAACAAGTGACCTAAAAGCGAAATCGGCCGAACCTAAGAAAAAATACACCACAAATTACGTTACGATCGAGTTTTGACCCCTCGTATCCCCTAATTACAGGTATATCCTATATATCATAAGAAAGGTAATAGAAGGAGTAGCAAACCCTTTATTGTTAATATGTGGCACAGATGCGATTTAAGGGGTTACAAGTGACCGAAAACGGCCGAACCTAAGAAAAAATACACCACAAATTACGTTACGATCGAGTTTTAAACCCTCGTATCCCCTAATTAAAGGTATATCCTATATATCCTAAGACAGGTTATAGAAGGGGGAACAAAACGTATATAGTGAATATGTGGCACAGATTCGATTTAAGGGGTTACAAGTGACCGAAAACAGAAAACGCCCGAACCTAAGAAAAAATACACCACAGATTGCGTAACGACCGAGTTTTGACCCCTCGTATTCCCTAATCACAGGTATATCCTATATATCATAAGACAGGTTATAGAAGGGGGAATAAAACCTATATAGTGAATATGTGGCACAGATGCAATTTAAGGGGTAACAAGTGACCGAAAAGCGAAATCGGACGAACCTAAGAAAAAATACACCACAAATTACGTTACGATCGAGTTTTGACCCCTCGTATCCCCTAATTACAGGTATATCCTATATATCCTAAGAAAGGTAATAGAAGGAGTAACAAACCCTATATAGTTAATATGTGGCACAGATGCGATTTAAGGGGTTACAAGTGACCGAAAACCGAAAACGCCCGAACCTAAGAAAAAATACACCACAGATTGCGTAACGATCGAGTTTTGACCCCTCGTATTCCCTAATCACAGGTATATCCTACATATCATAAGACAGTTTATAGAAGGGGGAACAAAACCTATATAGTGAATATGTGGCACAGATGCAATTTAAGGGGTAAGAAGTGACCGAAAAGCGAAATCGGCCGAACCTAAGAAAAAATACACCACAAATTACGTTACGATCGAGTTTTGACCCCTCGTATCCCCTAATTAAAGGTACATCCTATATATCCTAAGAAAGGTGATAGAAGGAGTAACAAACCCTTTATAGTTAATATTGGCACAGATGCGATTTAAGGGGTTACAAGTGACCGAAAACGGCCGAACCTAAGAAAAAATACACCACAAATTACGTTACGATCGAGTTTTGACCCCTCGTATTCCCTAATCACAGGTATATCCTATATATCATAAGACAGGTTATAGAAGGGGGAACAAAACCTATATAGTGAATATGTGGCACAGGTGCAATT
The DNA here is from genome assembly GCF_036588685.1 of Mytilus trossulus. NCBI lineage: Eukaryota > Metazoa > Mollusca > Bivalvia > Mytilida > Mytilidae > Mytilus > Mytilus trossulus. The sequence goes on from NC_086386.1 coordinate 65,669,570, forward strand.
TAAGGGGTAACAAGTGACCGAAAAGCGAAATCGGCCGAACCTAAGAAAAAATACACCACAAATTACGTTACGATCGAGTTTTGACCCCTCGTATCCCCTAATTACAGGTACATCTTATATATCCCAAGGAAGGTAATAGAAGGAGTAACAAACCCTATATAGTTAATATGTGGCACAGATGCGATTTAAGGGGTTACAAGTGACCGAAAACGGCCGAACCTAAGAAAAAATACACCACAAATTACGTTACGATCGAGTTTTAAACCCTCGTATCCCCTAATTAAAGGTATATCTTATATATCCCAAGAAAGGTAATAGAAGGAGTAACAAACCCTATATAGTTAATATGTGGCACAGATGCGATTTAAGGGGTTACAAGTGACCGAAAACGGCCGAACCTAAGAAAAAATACACCACAAATTACGTTACGATCCAGTTTTGACCCCTCGTATTCTCTAATCACAGGTATATCCTATACATCATAAGACAGGTTATAGAAGGGGGAACAAAACCTATATAGTGAATATGTGGCACAGATGCAATTTAAGGGGTAACAAGTGACCGAAAAGCGAAATCGGCTGAACCTAAGAAAAAATACACCACAAATTACGTTACGATCGAGTTTTGACCCCTCGTATCCCCTAATTACAGGTACATCTTATATATCCCAAGGAAGGTAATAGAAGGAGTAACAAACCCTATATAGTTAATATGTGGCACAGATGCGATTTAAGGGGTTACAAGTGACCGAAAACGGCCGAACCTAAGAAAAAATACACCACAAATTACGTTACGATCGAGTTTTGAACCCCCGTATCCCCTAATTACAGGTATATCCTATTTATCCTAAGAAATGTAATAGAAGTGGGAACAAAACCGATATAGTGAATATGTGGCACAGATGCGATTTAAGGGGTAACAAGTGACCGAAAAGCGAAATCGGCCGAACCTAAAAAAAATTACACCAAAAATTACGTTACGATCGAGTTTTGACCCCTCGTATCCCCTAATTACAGGTATATCCTATATATCCTAAGAAAGGTAATAGAAGGAGTAACAAACCCTATATAGTTAATATGTGGCACAGATGCGATTTAAGGCCGGGTTACAAGTGACCTAAAACGGCCGAACCTAAGAAAAAATACACCACAAATTACGTTACGATCGAGTTTTAAACCCTCGTATCCCCTAATTAAAGGTATATCCTATATATCCTAAGACAGGTTATAGAAGGGGGAACAAAACGTATATAGTGAATATGTGGCACAGATTCGATTTAAGGGGTTACAAGTGACCGAAAACAGAAAACGCCCGAACCTAAGAAAAAATACACCACAGATTACGTAACGATCGAGTTTTGACCCCTCGTATTCCCTAATCACAGGTATATCCTATATATCATAAGACAGGTTATAGAAGGGGGAATAAAACCTATATAGTGAATATGTGGCACAGATGCAATTTAAGGGGTAACAAGTGACCGAAAAGCGAAATCGGACGAACCTAAGAAAAAATACACCACAAATTACGTTACGATCGAGTTTTGACCCCTCGTATCCCCTAATTACAGGTATATCCTATATATCCTAAGAAAGGTAATAGAAGGAGTAACAAACCCTATATAGTTAATATGTGGCACAGATGCGATTTAAGGGGTTACAAGTGACCGAAAACCGAAAACGCCCGAACCTAAGAAAAAATACACCACAGATTGCGTAACGATCGAGTTTTGACCCCTCGTATTCCCTAATCACAGGTATATCCTACATATCATAAGACAGTTTATAGAAGGGGGAACAAAACCTATATAGTGAATATGTGGCACAGATGCAATTTAAGGGGTAAGAAGTGACCGAAAAGCGAAATCGGCCGAACCTAAGAAAAAATACACCACAAATTACGTTACGATCGAGTTTTGACCCCTCGTATCCCCTAATTAAAGGTACATCCTATATATCCTAAGAAAGGTGATAGAAGGAGTAACAAACCCTTTATAGTTAATATTGGCACAGATGCGATTTAAGGGGTTACAAGTGACCGAAAACGGCCGAACCTAAGAAAAAATACACCACAAATTACGTTACGATCGAGTTTTGACCCCTCGTATTCCCTAATCACAGGTATATCCTATATATCATAAGACAGGTTATAGAAGGGGGAACAAAACCTATATAGTGAATATGTGGCACAGGTGCAATTTAAGGGGTAACAAGTGACCGAAAAGCGAAATCGGCCGAACCTAAGAAAAAATACACCACAAATTACGTTACGATCGAGTTTTGACCCCTCGTATCCCCTAATTACAGGTACATCTTATATATCCCAAGGAAGGTAATAGAAGGAGTAACAAACCCTATATAGTTAATATGTGGCACAGATGCGATTTAAGGGGTTACAAGTGACCGAAAACGGCCGAACCTAAGAAAAAATACACCACAAATTACGTTACGATCGAGTTTTAAACCCTCGTATCCCCTAATTAAAGGTATATCTTATATATCCCAAGAAAGGTAATAGAAGGAGTAACAAACCCTATATAGTTAATATGTGGCACAGATGCGATTTAAGGGGTTACAAGTGACCGAAAACGGCCGAACCTAAGAAAAAATACACCACAAATTACGTTACGATCCAGTTTTGACCCCTCGTATTCTCTAATCACAGGTATATCCTATACATCATAAGACAGGTTATAGAAGGGGGAACAAAACCTATATAGTGAATATGTGGCACAGATGCAATTTAAGGGGTAACAAGTGACCGAAAAGCGAAATCGGCTGAACCTAAGAAAAAATACACCACAAATTACGTTACGATCGAGTTTTGACCCCTCGTATCCCCTAATTACAGGTACATCTTATATATCCCAAGGAAGGTAATAGAAGGAGTAACAAACCCTATATAGTTAATATGTGGCACAGATGCGATTTAAGGGGTTACAAGTGACCGAAAACGGCCGAACCTAAGAAAAAATACACCACAAATTACGTTACGATCGAGTTTTGAACCCCCGTATCCCCTAATTACAGGTATATCCTATTTATCCTAAGAAATGTAATAGAAGTGGGAACAAAACCGATATAGTGAATATGTGGCACAGATGCGATTTAAGGGGTAACAAGTGACCGAAAAGCGAAATCGGCCGAACCTAAAAAAAATTACACCAAAAATTACGTTACGATCGAGTTTTGACCCCTCGTATCCCCTAATTACAGGTATATCCTATATATCCTAAGAAAGGTAATAGAAGGAGTAACAAACCCTATATAGTTAATATGTGGCACAGATGCGATTTAAGGCCGGGTTACAAGTGACCTAAAACGGCCGAACCTAAGAAAAAATACACCACAAATTACGTTACGATCGAGTTTTAAACCCTCGTATCCCCTAATTAAAGGTATATCCTATATATCCTAAGACAGGTTATAGAAGGGGGAACAAAACGTATATAGTGAATATGTGGCACAGATTCGATTTAAGGGGTTACAAGTGACCGAAAACAGAAAACGCCCGAACCTAAGAAAAAATACACCACAGATTACGTAACGATCGAGTTTTGACCCCTCGTATTCCCTAATCACAGGTATATCCTATATATCATAAGACAGGTTATAGAAGGGGGAACAAAACCTATATAGTGAATATGTGGCACAGATGCAATTTAAGGGGTAACAAGTGACCGAAAAGCGAAATCGGCCGAACCTAAGAAAAAATACACCACAAATTACGTTACGATCGAGTTTTGACCCCTCGTATCCCCTAATTACAGGTATATCCTATATATCCTAAGAAAGGTAATAGAAGGAGTAACAAACCCTATATAGTTAATATGTGGCACAGATGCGATTTAAGGGGTTACAAGTGACCGAAAACGGCCGAACCTAAGAAAAAATACACCACAAATTACGTTACGATCGAGTTTTAAACCCTCGTATCCTCTAATTAAAGGTATATCCTATATATCCTAAGACAGGTTATAGAAGGGGGAACAAAACGTATATAGTGAATATGTGGCACAGATTCGATTTAAGGGGTTACAAGTGACCGAAAACAGAAAACGCCCGAACCTAAGAAAAAATACACCACAGATTGCGTAACGACCGAGTTTTGACCCCTCGTATTCCCTAATCACAGGTATATCCTATATATCATAAGACAGGTTATAGAAGGGGGAATAAAACCTATATAGTGAATATGTGGCACAGATGCAATTTAAGGGGTAACAAGTGACCGAAAAGCGAAATCGGCCGAACCTAAGAAAAAATACACCAAAAATTACGTTACGATCGAGTTTTGACCCCTCGTATCCCCTAATTACAGGTATATCCTATATATCCTAAGAAAGGTAATAGAAGGAGTAACAAACCCTATATAGTTAATATGTGGCAGAGATGCGATTTAAGGGGTTACAAGTGACCGAAAACGGCCGAACCTAAGAAAAAATACACCACAAATTACGTTACGATCGAGTTTTAAACCCTCGTATCCCCTAATTAAAGGTATATCCTATATATCCTAAGACAGGTTATAGAAGGGGGAACAAAACGTATATAGTGAATATGTGGCACAGATTCGATTTAAGGGGTTACAAGTGACCGAAAACAGAAAACGCCCGAACCTAAGAAAAAATACACCACAGATTGCGTAACGACCGAGTTTTGACCCCTCGTATTCCCTAATCACAGGTATATCCTATATATCATAAGACAGGTTATAGAAGGGGGAATAAAACCTATATAGTGAATATGTGGCACAGATGCAATTTAAGGGGTAACAAGTGACCGAAAAGCGAAATCGGACGAACCTAAGAAAAAATACACCACAAATTACGTTACGATCGAGTTTTGACCCCTCGTATCCCCTAATTACAGGTATATCCTATATATCCTAAGAAAGGTAATAGAAGGAGTAACAAACCCTATATAGTTAATATGTGGCACAGATGCGATTTAAGGGGTTACAAGTGACCGAAAACCGAAAACGCCCGAACCTAAGAAAAAATACACCACAGATTGCGTAACGATCGAGTTTTGACCCCTCGTATTCCCTAATCACAGGTATATCCTACATATCATAAGACAGTTTATAGAAGGGGGAACAAAACCTATATAGTGAATATGTGGCACAGATGCAATTTAAGGGGTAAGAAGTGACCGAAAAGCGAAATCGGCCGAACCTAAGAAAAAATACACCACAAATTACGTTACGATCGAGTTTTGACCCCTCGTATCCCCTAATTAAAGGTACATCCTATATATCCTAAGAAAGGTGATAGAAGGAGTAACAAACCCTTTATAGTTAATATTGGCACAGATGCGATTTAAGGGGTTACAAGTGACCGAAAACGGCCGAACCTAAGAAAAAATACACCACAAATTACGTTACGATCGAGTTTTGAACCCCCGTATCCCCTAATTACAGGTATATCCTATATATCCTAAGAAAGGTAATAGAAGTGGGAACAAAACCTATATAATGAATATGTGGCACAGATGCGATTTAAGGGGTAACAAGTGACCGAAAAGCGAAATCGGCCGATCCTAAGAAAAAATACACCAAAAATTACGTTACGATCGAGTTTTGACCCTCGTATCCCCTAATTACAGGTATATCCTATATATCCTAAGAAAGGTAATAGAAGGAGTAACAAACCCTACATAGTTAATATGTGGCAGAGATGCGATTTAAGGGGTTACAAGTGACCGAAAACGGCCGAACCTAAGAAAAAATACACCACAAATTACGTTACGATCGAGTTTTGACCCCTCGTATTTCCTAATCACAGGTATATCCTATACATCATAAGACAGGTTATAGAAGGGGGAACAAAACCTATATAGTGAATATGTGGCACAGATGCAATTCAAGGGGTAACAAGTGACCGAAAAGCGAAATCGGCTGAACCTAAGAAAAAATACACCACAAATTACGTTGCGATCGAGTTTTGACCCCTCGTATCCCCTAATTACAGGTATATCCTATATATCCCAAGAAAGGTAATAGAAGGAGTAACAAACCCTATATAGTTAATATGTGGCACAGATGCGATTTAAGGGGTTTTAAGTGACCGAAAACGGCCGAACCTAAGAAAAAATACACCACAAATTACGTTACGATCGAGTTTTGACCCCTCGTATTTCCTAATCACAGGTATATCCTATACATCATAAGACAGGTTATAGAAGGGGGAACAAAACCTATATAGTGAATATGTGGCACAGATGCAATTCAAGGGGTAACAAGTGACCGAAAAGCGAAATCGGCTGAACCTAAGAAAAAATACACCACAAATTACGTTACGATCGAGTTTTGACCCCTCGTATCCCCTAATTACAGGTATATCCTATATATCCCAAGAAAGGTAATAGAAGGAGAAACAAACCCTATATAGTTAATATGTGGCACAGATGCGATTTAAGGGGTTTTAAGTGACCGAAAACGGCCGAACCTAAGAAAAAATACACCACAAATTACGTTACGATCGAGTTTTGAACCCCCGTATCCCCTAATTACAGGTATATCCTATTTATCCTAAGAAAGGTAATAGAAGTGGGAACAAAACCTATATAGTGAATATGTGGCACAGATGCGATTTAAGGGGTAACAAGTGATCGAAAAGCGAAATCGGCCGAACCTAAGAAAAAATACACCAAAAATTACGTTACGATCGAGTTTTGACCCCTCGTATCCCCTAATTACAGGTATATCCTATATATCCTAAGAAAGGTAATAGAAGGAGTAACAAACCCTATATAGTTAATATGTGGCAGAGATGCGATTTAAGGGGTTACAAGTGACCGAAAACGGCCGAACCTAAGAAAAAATACACCACAAATTACGTTACGATCGAGTTTTAAACCCTCGTATCCCCTAATTAAAGGTATATCCTATATATCCTAAGACAGGTTATAGAAGGGGGAACAAAACGTATATAGTGAATATGTGGCACAGATTCGATTTAAGGGGTTACAAGTGACCGAAAACAGAAAACGCCCGAACCTAAGAAAAAATACACCACAGATTGCGTAACGACCGAGTTTTGACCCCTCGTATTCCCTAATCACAGGTATATCCTATATATCATAAGACAGGTTATAGAAGGGGGAATAAAACCTATATAGTGAATATGTGGCACAGATGCAATTTAAGGGGTAACAAGTGACCGAAAAGCGAAATCGGCCGAACCTAAGAAAAAATACACCAAAAATTACGTTACGATCGAGTTTTGACCCCTCGTATCCCCTAATTACAGGTATATCCTATATATCCTAAGAAAGGTTATAGAAGGAGTAACAAACCCTATATAGTTAATATGTGGCAGAGATGCGATTTAAGGGGTTACAATTGACCGAAAACGGCCGAACCTAAGAAAAAATACACCACAAATTACGTTACGATCGAGTTTTAAACCCTCGTATCCCCTAATTAAAGGTATATCCTATATATCCTAAGACAGGTTATAGAAGGGGGAACAAAACGTATATAGTGAATATGTGGCACAGATTCGATTTAAGGGGTTACAAGTGACCGAAAACAGAAAACGCCCGAACCTAAGAAAAAATACACCACAGATTGCGTAACGACCGAGTTTTGACCCCTCGTATTCCCTAATCACAGGTATATCCTATATATCATAAGACAGGTTATAGAAGGGGGAATAAAACCTATATAGTGAATATGTGGCACAGATGCAATTTAAGGGGTAACAAGTGACCGAAAAGCGAAATCGGCCGAACCTAAGAAAAAATACACCACAAATTACGTTACGATCGAGTTTTGACCCCTCGTATCCCCTAATTACAGGTATATCCTATATATCCTAAGAAAGAAAATAGAAGGAGTAACAAACCCTATATAGTTAAGTACAGCTCTTTGTAAAATGCAGGCAGGGGGTGATTCATGACCCTTTCAAAAAGACATGAGATTTTATCACAGTAGTAGGATTAACCCCTGAAAAAAAAAATTGGGACTTTTTTTCCAAAAATTGTACTGGTTGCCATGGTAACCAGGGCAGTACTTTTACCTAAAATGGAGGGCTAAATATGTCAAAGAATAACAAATTTCAAATGTCAGTATATTTTATTAAAATTGACAATAAAAATAAAACAAAATATGTTTTGAGCAAACCAATTCATACATTTTCATATTATATTATCAACATTTAAGTAATCGATATCAATAAAATGAAATAATAGATGTGAAAATGTGAAAAAAATGCAAATTTGCTATTTCTCAAAATCTGTGATTTTTTAGGCTTAAGATCGTTTAATTTCTTCAGTTACCAGATTCAATTACTTAATTGATGCTGTGCATGATACTATCCAAGGTATACTTGTTTAACAAAAACTTTTAAAATTTTGGGATCTGCGCCCATTTTTTGTTGCAATGGCAACAAAAATCTCTTATTTTTGAAAATCTCCAAAAATGTGAATTTCACTACTATTCCAAGAAAACCTATATTTTGTCACAAAATAATAGTATAAAAATAAGAAGTGTGCCTAATAATAATTTAAATATAGATATCACAGAAAGCTCTTTAAAAATGTGTTAAATTACAAATTTCCGTTGACGTGGCAACAAAAACCTCATATTTGAGATAATTGTAAAAAAGTGAAATTCCCTTCTATTTTCAGTAGATTATATTTTGTCATTAGATAATATTATGCAATTGGTGGTGTTCATAATAATGATTTAAGTACAGACACTATTTGAAATTTATTTAGAAAAAATAATTTTAGAACCATTTCAGTTTCCATGGCAACAAAATCTATGTTATCAAATGTTGAAAGACACATGAATAACACTACTTTTCCTAGTAACATTTTACTTTGTCACAAAATCATAACATGAAATTGGTGGTGTGCCTTAAATTGATTAAAGTTTAAGACATATATGAACCCACTACAAAAGGTAGAATATAAAACCTGTTTTTGTTGTCATGGCAACAAAAACCTTAAATTTTGAAAATGTAAATGAAATGAATTTAACTGCTATTTCAAGTCACTAATATTTAAAACTATGCTTAATGACAATCAATATAATAAACAACAGCGGTTTCAAAATGATTTTTGTCTCCTACTGATACTTTTAGAGCTTCTGCTCTTCACAAAAGAACCACTAAGGGTGACTGGGGAATAGAAATATGGTCACTTGGTCTACTCCCGAACTACTCTTACATTATCAACAAGCAATTATATTTCTCTTTATATACATTTGATTTTATGGAAGGGTCATTTGCCAGGGGCGGATCCAGCCATTTTAAAAAAGGGGGTTCCTAACCCAGACAAAAGGGGGGGGGTCTAAGTACATGTCCCCATTCAAATGCATTGATCGTCAAAAAAGGGGGGTTATATCATAAATTTCACGCATGTCTGTCATTTTCTAATTTTAGTTTGCCTCAACCAAATGTTATGAAACATATACACAATGCTTATTACCACAAACCAGAGATCAAGTTTGAATTTAGTTGGCGTCACTTTAACTGTTCCCGAGATATGCCCGTTATGCGTTACTTTTCTTTGTTTGATACTTCAAAAATTGTTAAAACCGAGAAACAGATCAGTTATATAGGCGAATCCTGGGTTGCCCAGGCCCCCTTTTGTGGGTAAAATTTGGTTTTATATAGGGAATCACTGAAGTGTGACTGGAGCGTCCCCCCCTTATAAAAAGTTATGGATCCGCCACTGAGTTTAGAACTGTATAGTTTACCTTAAATGACCTGATTAAGTGAAGAAATTTCTAAAAGTGACCATTTGATCTTGAAGGAAAAACTTTCTTGACAACGATTTGGACTAACTTGAAAACTGGGCCAATAATCAAAACCTAAGTACATGTTTAGATTCAGCACATCAAAGAACCCCAAGAATTCAATTTTTGTTGAAATCAAACAAAGTTTAATTTTGGACCCCGATTTGGACCAATTTGAAAACTGGGCCAATAATCAAAAATTTAAGTACATGTTTAGATTCAGCATATCAAAGCACCTCAATTATTAATTTTTGACTTAGTTTAATTTTGGACCCTTTGGACCTTAATGTAGACCAATTTGAAAACGGGACCAAAACATTAAGAATCTACATACACAGTTATATTCCGGATTATTAAAGAACCCCAATTATACAATTTTTGATGAAATCAAACAAAGTTTAATTTTTGGACCCTGTTGGGACAAAAACTCCCTAAATCAATCCCAATCTACCTTTCATGGTCATAAACCTTTTGTTTAAATTTCATAAATTTCTATTTAAGTTATGGTGCTAAAACCAAGAAAAATGCTTATTTGGCCCCTAATTCATAAATTGTTGGAACTGCAACCCCCAAAGGCAATCCTAACCTTCCTTTTGTGTTCATAAACCTTGTGTTTAAATTTCATTGATGTTCATTCACTTATACTAAAGCTATTGTGCAAAAACCAAGAATAATGCTTATCTGGGCCATTTTTGGCCCCTAATTCCTAAGCTGTTGGGACCAAAACTCATAAAATCAATCCCAACCTTCCTTTTGTGGTCCTAAACCTTGTGTCAAAATTTCATAGATTTCTATTTACTTAAACTAAAATTATAGTGCGAAAACCATGAAAATGCTTATTTGGGCCCTTTTTAGCCCCCTAATTCCTAAACTTTTGGGACCAAAACTCCAAAAATCAATCTCAACAATCTTTTTATGGTCATAAACCCTGTGTTAAAGGTCATAGATTTCTATATACTTATACTAAAGTTATAGTGCGAAAACCAAATGTCTTCAGAAGAAGACGACGCTGGACGACGACGCCACCGTTATACCAATATACGACCAAAAAATTTCAATATTTGCGTTCGTATAAAAAGGGGGGATATTCCAGTTTTCAGACAATGCTTTGAACAGTTATCAAACTTTGTTGACGGGTTTATATCATAAATCATAACCTCCCTTTAGTTTTCATGAATTTGTGATACTAGAACACACCCGTGAAATCGTTGGGAAATATTCTGACTGGAGAATTTCAGGAGAGGTATCAAAAGTCAAAAGGTACTTAGGGACTGGGAACATTTTTTTCCCCTCCCCCTATTTTTCAAATACCGGTTTTTATACCTTCTGTTTTTCTGTACTCTATGAACCTATTATAGATAACCATTGGAATTTATAGTAAATTATAACAAATACAATTATTCATATTATTCATAGTAAATGTATGTAAGCATACAGAAATATATCCGCAGTGACAGCCGTTGATAGTAAACCATAGGCAGATCCCAGGGGTCCTTGGGGCCCTGTTCCCAATTTCTTTGAAAGAAAATTGTTGCTTTTATGGGGAATCACTGAAGCATAAGAGGAACGCCCTTCCCTCTTAGGCCAGTCAGCGCCCCCTACCTTATGAAACTGTAAACTAATTGATAGTGAATAGCAAATATTATTCATTTTCGTTTTCCTCCTAAAATAACCCAAACTGAAACACATTAAGCAAGGATGATACATGCTAGAACTCAAAATGATAGCAGAAAGCAAATTTATATACTTTATTCATAGTCTTTGTATGTCAAAGAACAGAAAAACTCAAACTGGAAGTCTAATCTGGCTTAAAGTTTTGTCCAATGACGGGAAAATATTTGGACACTTTCTTTTTCATTTTTATCCAAAATTACCCAAACTGAATGATCATAAGAATGGATGACAAATGCGACGTTAAATGTTACCTTTAGGACACAGAGGCATGATGATTAATTTATTGTGGAAGGAGGGGAAGCAACACACGAAATGAGGTCTTCTCGTGTAGTAGTATAGATGACACTGAGAAGTTATTATTCTTAGAAAAAGCGACGGGCGTAACATGCGCTGTTTATTTTTATTTTATGGAATTACACTGTTAGGATCAGTTAAGAGTACATTTGAACTTTGCAGTATATCTGAGGTAGTTAATGATTATTATGTACACCTTAGCTGTGCATGATCCTGATCTATGAAAGATTCAAACAAAAACGACTCAACCTCCACTCCTCCCCCAAAATGCAACAGTGTATATATTTAAATTTGTTGAGTCTTTTCAATAAGCAAAGACAGTCATGACAGTACTGAGAGTGAAACAAAGCAAAGCATGCAGTTATATTCCCCTTAGAAAACTGAACACTATCAACAGAATTATATGTAATTTTTTACATAAACTATATGATTCAAATATGATTGTCTGGTATGGGTGATATGTGTTACCATGGCAACTGTTGTAATAATACTTAACGATTGTAGTTTAGAACTTTTATATGCTTCAATGCATGTCTTTTCATAAAGGTTTGGAAACAGTTGAGAACGTTGAATTCCCTATACTGCAGAATTCAACAAATAATAACTCTGTTTCCAAGGAGAAAATACGTTAATATGGTGATAAAATTTAAGAGAGCACCACGCTATGTTTTTTTTGGTAAGGTAGTATTCAAACTTGTAACTATAATGCTAGCTATGATTTACATATTTTCAATTTTTGGAAAAACGCTCTAGAAAATTGGACAATTTCACAATACTGCATGATTCCGAAAAAAATAAATGTTTTTTTATTATTTTTTAACAAAAAATCTAATAGTCGGGGTTGAACTGCAATATTAACTAAGCTCTGAAACTAAACCAAAGCTGTTATTCTTATTCTTGCATATGAAATTTCTGAAAATAAAATTGATTCTATTCTTAATATAATCATTATTCTATTCATAACCAGGCTTTCCGACCAAACGTTATCTTTTCAAGAATCTACATGTATGATTTTTTTTAATAAAGGTACCCCCCTTTTTTCCTAACCTTCGGTACTAATCCCAATGTTTCATTATATATTACATATGTTGAACCTTCTGAAAAGAACAGACAAGACTGTAAGTGAAGCAAAGCATGCGGTCATATTCCATCTTGAATATAAACAGCGTCTATATATAATATATGTATTTTTTTACATAAATTTCTTTTGATACATTTCAAAATAGATGTTGCTATGGGTAATGTGCATTTCCATGGTAGCTTTTGAAGTCAGCAACTATTAACGATGGTAATTTAGAGTAAGCTTATGCTGAAATGTAATTTTTTAATCAGTTATGAAACAATTCGGTACATTTAAACTCTAAAACTGCAATATTTTGCAAATAATAACTCCGTTTCCAAGGAAAAATTCGGTTGCTATGGTGATAAAACTGAAGAAAGTCCCAAGCTTTTTTCTATTTAATTTGATAAAGTAGTATCCAAACTTCATAACTATAGTGCTAACTATGCTATACACAGTTGCTATTTTCTGAAAAACACCATAGAAAATTTGATAATTTCGCAAAAATCCCAAATTCAGAAAAGTTGAAAATATGCATTTTTTGGCAAACTTTTTCAAAAAATTTACAAATTTAATTTACATGCAATCTTAAGTAAAATGATGCTTAAACAAAGTTGTATCAATGTTACATATGAAAATTAATTAAAAATGCTTGATTCTATTCCTAATCAGGCTCTGAATTGTAGTGATTTAGCTGATTTTTGAAAGATGCTATTATGTCTAACAACCAAAAAATAGAGTGTCCGTTACCATGGCAACCACTCGTTTTTTCCCACTCATATTTATTTTTTGAGCAGTATTTAGTTACTGCTTCTTCTAGGCCATTTATAGATAAAATCTGAAACCCTCATAAATCACATGTATATGGCACCCTGCCTGGTTCTTACAAAGAGCTGTACTTGATATGTGGCACAGATGCGATTTAAGGGGTTACAAGGGACCGAAAACGGCCAAACCTAAGAAAAAATACACCACAAATTACGTTACGATCGAGTTTTTAACCCTCGTATCCCCTAATTAAAGGTATATCCTATATATCCTAAGACAGGTTATAGAAGGGGGAACAAAACGTATATAGTGAATATGTGGCACAGATTCGATTTAAGGGGTTACAAGTGACCGAAAACCGAAAACGCCCGAACCTAAGAAAAAAGACACCACAAATTGCGTAACGATCGAGTTTTGACCCCTCGTATTCCCTAATCACAGGTATATCCTATATATCATAAGACAGGTTATAAAAGGGGAAACAAAACCTATATAGTGAATATGTGGCACAGATGCAATTTAAGGGGTAACAAGTGACCGAAAAGCGAAATCGGCCGAACCTAAGAAAAAATACACCACAAATTACGTTACGATCGAGTTTTGACCCCTCGTATCCCCTAATTACAGGTATATCCTATATATCCTAAGAAAGGTAATAGAAGGAGTAACAAACCCTATATAGTTAATATGTGGCACAGATGCGATTTAAGGGGTTACAAGTGACCGAAAACGGCCGAACCTAAGAAAAAATACACCACAAATTACGTTACGATCGAGTTTTGAACCCCCGTATCCCCTAATTACAGGTATATCCTATATATCCTCAGAAAGGTAATAGAAGTGGGAACAAAACCTATATAGTTAATATGTGGCACAGATGCGATTTAAGGGGTAACAAGTGACCGAAAAGCGAAATCAGCCGAACCTAAGAAAAAATACACCAAAAATTACGTTACGATCGAGTTTTGACCCTCGTATCCCCTAATTACAGGTATATCCTATATATCCTAAGAAAGGTAATAGAAGGAGTAACAAACCCTTTATAGTTAATATGTGGCAGAGATGCGATTTAAGGGGTTACAAGTGACCGAAAACGGCCGAACCTAAGAAAAAATACACCACAAATTACGTTACGATCGAGTTTTAAACCCTCGTATCCCCTAATTAAAGGTATATCCTATATATCCTAAGACAGGTTATAGAAGGGGGAACAAAACGTATATAGTGAATATGTGGCACAGATTCGATTTAAGGGGTTACAAGTGACCGAAAACCGAAAACGCCCGAACCTAATAAAAAATACACCACAGATTACGTAACGATCGAGTTTTGAGCCCTCGTATTCCCTAATCACAGGTATATCCTATATATCATAAGACAGGTTATAGAAGGGAGAACAAAACCTATATAGTGAATATGTGGCACAGATGCAATTTAAGGGGTAACAAGTGACCGAAAAGCGAAATCGGCCGAACCTAAGAAAAATTACACCACAGATTACGTAACGATCGAGTTTTGACCCCTCGTATTCCCTAATCACAGGTATATCCTATATATCATAAGACAGGTTATAGAAGGGAGAACAAAACCTATATAGTGAATATGTGGCACAGATGCAATTTAAGGGTTAACAAGTGACCGAAAAGCGAAATCGGCCGAACCTAAGAAAAATTACACCAAAAATTACGTTACGATCGAGTTTTGACCCCTCGTATCCCCTAATTACAGGTATATCCTATATATCCTAAGAAAGGTAATAGAAGGAGTAACAAACCCTATATAGTTAATATGTGGCACAGATGCGATTTAAGGGGTTACAAGTGACCGAAAACGGCCGAACCTAAGAAAAAATACACCACAAATTACGTTACGATCGAGTTTTAAACCCTCGTATCCCCTAATTAAAGGTATATCCTATATATCCTAAGACAGGTTATAGAAGGGGGAACAAAACGTATATAGTGAATATGTGGCACAGATTCGATTTAAGGGGTTACAAGTGACCGAAAACCGAAAACGCCCGAACCTAATAAAAAATACACCACAGATTACGTAACGATCGAGTTTTGACCCCTCGTATTCCCTAATCACAGGTATATCCTATATATCATAAGACAGGTTATAGAAGGGAGAACAAAACCTATATAGTGAATATGTGGCACAGATGCAATTTAAGGGGTAACAAGTGACCGAAAAGCGAAATCGGCCGAACCTAAGAAAAATTACACCAAAAATTACGTAACGATCGAGTTTTGACCCCTCGTATCCCCTAATTACAGGTATATCCTATATATCCTAAGAAAGGTAATAGAAGGAGTAACAAACCCTATATAGTTAATATGTGGCACAGATGCGATTTAAGGGGTTACAAGTGACCGAAAACGGCCGAACCTAAGAAAAAATACACCACAAATTACGTTACGATCGAGTTTTGAACCCCCGTATCCCCTAATTACAGGTATATCCTATATATCCTCAGAAAGGTAATAGAAGTGGGAACAAAACCTATATAGTGAATATGTGGCACAGATGCGATTTAAGGGGTAACAAGTGACCGAAAAGCGAAATCAGCCGAACCTAAGAAAAAATACACCAAAAATTACGTTACGATCGAGTTTTGACCCTCGTATCCCCTAATTACAGGTATATCCTATATATCCTAAGAAAGGTAATAGAAGGAGTAACAAACCCTTTATAGTTAATATGTGGCAGAGATGCGATTTAAGGGGTTACAAGTGACCGAAAACGGCCGAACCTAAGAAAAAATACACCACAAATTACGTTACGATCGAGTTTTAAACCCTCGTATCCCCTAATTAAAGGTATATCCTATATATCCTAAGACAGGTTATAGAAGGGGGAACAAAACGTATATAGTGAATATGTGGCACAGATTCGATTTAAGGGGTTACAAGTGACCGAAAACCGAAAACGCCCGAACCTAATAAAAAATACACCACAGATTACGTAACGATCGAGTTTTGACCCCTCGTATTCCCTAATCACAGGTATATCCTATATATCATAAGACAGGTTATAGAAGGGAGAACAAAACGTATATAGTGAATATGTGGCACAGATTCGATTTAAGGGGTTACAAGTGACCGAAAACCGAAAACGCCCGAACCTAAGAAAAAATACACCACAGATTGCGTAACGATCGAGTTTTGACCCCTCGTATTCCCTAATCACAGGTATATCCTATATATCATAAGACAGGTTATAGAAGGGGGAACAAAACCTATATAGTGAATATGTGGCACAGATGCAATTTAAGGGGTAACAAGTGACCGAAAAGCGAAATCGGCCGAACCTAAGAAAAAATACACCACAAATTACGTTACGATCGAGTTTTGACCCCTCGTATCCCCTAATTACAGGTATATCCTATATATCCTAAGAAAGGTAATAGAAGGAGTAACAAACCCTATATAGTTAATATGTGGCACAGATGCGATTTAAGGGGTTACAAGTGACCGAAAACGGCCGAACCTAAGAAAAAATACACCACAAATTACGTTACGATCGAGTTTTAAACCCTCGTATCCCCTAATTAAAGGTATATCCTATATATCCTAAGACAGGTTATAGAAGTGGGAACAAAACTTATATAGTGAATATGTGGCACAGATTCGATTTAAGGGGTTACAAGTGACCGAAAACCGAAAACGCCCGAACCTAAGAAAAAATACACCACAGATTGCGTAACGATCGAGTTTTGACCCCTCGTATTCCCTAATCACAGGTATATCCTATATATCATAAGACAGGTTATAGAAGGGGGAACAAAACCTATATAGTGAATATGTGGCACAGATGCAATTTAAGGGGTAACAAGTGACCGAAAAGCGAAATCGTCCGAACCTAAGAAAAAATACACCACAAATTACGTTACGATCGAGTTTTGATCCCTCGTATCCCCTAATTACAGGTATATAGTGAATATGTGGCACAGATGCGATTTAAGGGGTAACAAGTGACCGAAAAGCGAAATCGGCCGAACCTAAGAAAAAATACACCACAAATTACGTTACGATCGAGTTTTGACCCCTCGTATCCCCTAATTACAGGTATATCCTATATATCCTAAGAAAGGTAATAGAAGGAGTAACAAACCCTTTATAGTTAATATGTGGCACAGATGCGATTTAAGGGGTTACAAGTGACCGAAAACGGCCGAACCTAAGAAAAAATACACCACAAATTACGTTACGATCGAGTTTTGAACCCCCGTATCCCCTAATTACAGGTATATCCTATATATCCTAAGAAAGGTAATAGAAGGGGGAACAAAACCTATATAGTGAATATGTGGCACAGATGCGATTTAAGGGGTAACAAGTGACCGAAAAGCGAAATCGGCCGAAACTAAGAAAAAATACACCACAAATTACGTTACGATCGAGTTTTGATCCCTCGTATCCCCTAATTACAGGTATATCCTATATATCCTAAGAAAGGTAATAGAAGGAGTAACAAACCCTATATAGTTAATATGTGGCACAGATGCGATTTAAGGGGTTACAAGTGACCGAAAACGGCCGAACCTCAGAAAAAATACACCACAAATTACGTTACGATCGAGTTTTAAACCCTCGTATCCCCTAATTAAAGGTATATCCTATATATCCTAAGACAGGTTATAGAAGGGGGAACAAAACGTATATAGTAAATATGTGGCACAGATTCGATTTAAGGGGTTACAAGTGACCGAAAACCGAAAACGCCCGAACCTAAGAAAAAATACACCACAGATTGCGTAACGATCGAGTTTTGACCCCTCGTATTCCCTAATCACAGGTATATCATATAAATCATAAGACAGGTTATAGAAGGGGGAACAAAACCTATATAGTGAATATGTGGCACAGATGCAATTTAAGGGGTAACAAGTGACTGAAAAGCGAAATCGGCCGAACCTAAGAAAAAATACACCACAAATTACGTTACGATCGAGTTTTGACCCCTCGTATCCCCTAATTACAGGTATATCCTATATATCCTAAGAAAGGTAATAGAAGGAGTAACAAACCCTATATAGTTAATATGTGGCACAGATGCGATTTAAGGGGTTACAAGTGACCGAAAACGGCCGAACCCAAGAAAAAATACACCACAAATTACGTTACGATCGAGTTTTGAACCCCCTATCCCCTAATTACAGGTATATCCTATATATCTTAAGAAAGGTAATAGAAGTGGAAACAAAACCTATATAGTGAATATGTGGCACAGATGCGATTTAAGGGGTAACAAGTGACCTAAAAGCGAAATCGGCCGAACCTAAGAAAAAATACACCACAAATTACGTTACGATCAAGTTTTGACCCCTCGTATCCCCTAATTACAGGTATATCCTATATATCATAAGAAAGGTAATAGAAGGAGTAGCAAACCCTTTATTGTTAATATGTGGCACAGATGCGATTTAAGGGGTTACAAGTGACCGAAAACGGCCGAACCTAAGAAAAAATACACCACAAATTACGTTACGATCGAGTTTTAAACCCTCGTATCCCCTAATTAAAGGTATATCCTATATATCCTAAGACAGGTTATAGAAGGGGGAACTAAACGTATATAGTGAATATGTGGCACAGATTCGATTTAAGGGGTTACAAGTGACCGAAAACAGAAAACGCCCGAACCTAAGAAAAAATACACCACAGATTGCGTAACGATCGAGTTTTGACCCCTCGTATTCCCTAATCACAGGTATATCCTATATATCATAAGACAGGTTATAGAAGGGGGAACAAAACTTATATAGTGAATATGTGGCACAGATGCAATTTAAGGGGTAACAAGTGACCGAAAAGCGAAATCGGCCGAACCTAAGAAAAAATACACCACAAATTACATTACGATCGAGTTTTGACCCCTCGTATCCCCTAATTACAGGTTTATCCTCTATATCCTAAGAAAGGTAATAGAAGGAGTAACAAACCCTATATAGTTAATATGTGGCACAGATGCGATTTAAGGGGTTACAAGTGACCGAAAACGGCCGAACCTAAGAAAAAATACACCACAAATTACGTTACGATCGAGTTTTAAACCCTCGTATCCCCTTATTAAAGGTATATCCTATATATCCTAAGACAGGTTATAGAAGGGGGAACAATACGTATATAGTGAATATGTGGCACAGATTCGATTTAAGGGGTTACAAATGACCGAAAACCGAAAACGCCCGAACCTAAGAAAAAATACACCACAGATTGCGTAACGATCGAGTTTTGACCCCTCGTATTCCCTAATCACAAGTATATACTATAAATCATAAGACAGGTTATAGAAGGGGGAACAAAACATATATAGTGAATATGTGGCACAGATGCAATTTAAGGGGTAACAAGTGACCGAAAAGCGAAATCGGCCGAACCTAAGAAAAAATACACCACAAATTACGTTACGATCGAGTTTTGACCCCTCGTATCCCCTAATTACAGGTATATCCTATATATCCTAAGAAAGGTAATAGAAGTGGAAACAAAACCTATATAGTGAATATGTGGCACAGATGCGATTTAAGGGGAAACAAGTGACCGAAAAGCGAAATCGGCCGAACCTAAGAAAAAATACACCACAAATTACCTTACGATCGAGTTTTGACCCCTCGTATCCCCTAATTACAGGTATATCCTATATATCCTAAGAAAGGTAATAGAAGGAGTAACAAACCTTTTATAGTTAATATGTGGCACAGATGCGATTTAAGGGGTTACAAGTGACCGAAAACGGCCGAACCTAAGAAAAAATACACCACAATTTACGTTACGATCGAGTTTTAAACCCTCGTATCCCCTAATTAAAGGTATATCCTATATATCCTAAGACAGGTTATAGAAGGGGGAACAAAACGTATATAGTAAATATGTGGCACAGATTCGATTTAAGGGGTTACAAGTGACCGAAAACAGAAAACGCCCGAACCTAAGAAAAAATACACCACAGATTGCGTAACGATCGAGTTTTGACCCCTCGTATTCCCTAATCACAGGTATATCCTATATATCATAAGACAGGTTATAGAAGGCGGAACAAAACTTTTATAGTGATTATGTGGCACAGATGCAATTTAAGGGGTAACAAGTGACCGAAAAGCGAAATCGGCCGAACCTAAGAAAAAATACACCACAAATTACGTTACGATCGAGTTTTGACCCCTCGTATCCCCTAATTACAGGTATATCCTATATATCCTAAGAAAGGTAATAGAAGGAGTAACAAACCCTATATAGTTAATATGTGGCACAGATGCGATTTAAGGCCGGTTTACAAGTGACCGAAAACGGCCGAACCTAAGAAAAAATACACCACAAATTACGTTACGATCGAGTTTTAAACCCTCGTATCCCCTAATTAAAGGTATATCCTATATATCCTAAGACAGGTTATAGAAGGGGGAACAAAACGTTTATAGTGAATATGTGGCACAGATTCGATTTAAGGGGTTACAAGTGACCGAAAACAGAAAACGCCCGAACCTAAGAAAAAATACACCACAGATTGCGTAACGATCGAGTTTTGACCCCTCGTATTCCCTAATCACAGGTATATCCTATATATCATAAGACAGGTTATTGAAGGGGGAACAAAACCTATATAGTGAATATGTGGCACAGGTGCAATTTAAGGGGTAACAAGTGACCGAAAAGCGAAATCGGCCGAACCTAAGAAAAAATACACCACAAATTACGTTACGATCGAGTTTTGACCCCTCGTATCCCCTAATTACAGGTACATCTTATATATCCCAAGGAAGGTAATAGAAGGAGTAACAAACCCTATATAGTTAATATGTGGCACAGATGCGATTTAAGGGGTTACAAGTGACCGAAAACGGCCGAACCTAAGAAAAAATACACCACAAATTACGTTACGATCGAGTTTTAAACCCTCGTATCCCCTAATTAAAGGTATATCTTATATATCCCAAGAAAGGTAATAGAAGGAGTAACAAACCCTATATAGTTAATATGTGGCACAGATGCGATTTAAGGGGTTACAAGTGACCGAAAACGGCCGAACCTAAGAAAAAATACACCACAAATTACGTTACGATCCAGTTTTGACCCCTCGTATTCTCTAATCACAGGTATATCCTATACATCATAAGACAGGTTATAGAAGGGGGAACAAAACCTATATAGTGAATATGTGGCACAGATGCAATTTAAGGGGTAACAAGTGACCGAAAAGCGAAATCGGCTGAACCTAAGAAAAAATACACCACAAATTACGTTACGATCGAGTTTTGACCCCTCGTATCCCCTAATTACAGGTACATCTTATATATCCCAAGGAAGGTAATAGAAGGAGTAACAAACCCTATATAGTTAATATGTGGCACAGATGCGATTTAAGGGGTTACAAGTGACCGAAAACGGCCGAACCTAAGAAAAAATACACCACAAATTACGTTACGATCGAGTTTTGAACCCCCGTATCCCCTAATTACAGGTATATCCTATTTATCCTAAGAAATGTAATAGAAGTGGGAACAAAACCGATATAGTGAATATGTGGCACAGATGCGATTTAAGGGGTAACAAGTGACCGAAAAGCGAAATCGGCCGAACCTAAAAAAAATTACACCAAAAATTACGTTACGATCGAGTTTTGACCCCTCGTATCCCCTAATTACAGGTATATCCTATATATCCTAAGAAAGGTAATAGAAGGAGTAACAAACCCTATATAGTTAATATGTGGCACAGATGCGATTTAAGGCCGGGTTACAAGTGACCTAAAACGGCCGAACCTAAGAAAAAATACACCACAAATTACGTTACGATCGAGTTTTAAACCCTCGTATCCCCTAATTAAAGGTATATCCTATATATCCTAAGACAGGTTATAGAAGGGGGAACAAAACGTATATAGTGAATATGTGGCACAGATTCGATTTAAGGGGTTACAAGTGACCGAAAACAGAAAACGCCCGAACCTAAGAAAAAATACACCACAGATTACGTAACGATCGAGTTTTGACCCCTCGTATTCCCTAATCACAGGTATATCCTATATATCATAAGACAGGTTATAGAAGGGGGAACAAAACCTATATAGTGAATATGTGGCACAGATGCAATTTAAGGGGTAACAAGTGACCGAAAAGCGAAATCGGCCGAACCTAAGAAAAAATACACCACAAATTACGTTACGATCGAGTTTTGACCCCTCGTATCCCCTAATTACAGGTATATCCTATATATCCTAAGAAAGGTAATAGAAGGAGTAACAAACCCTATATAGTTAATATGTGGCACAGATGCGATTTAAGGGGTTACAAGTGACCGAAAACGGCCGAACCTAAGAAAAAATACACCACAAATTACGTTACGATCGAGTTTTAAACCCTCGTATCCTCTAATTAAAGGTATATCCTATATATCCTAAGACAGGTTATAGAAGGGGGAACAAAACGTATATAGTGAATATGTGGCACAGATTCGATTTAAGGGGTTACAAGTGACCGAAAACAGAAAACGCCCGAACCTAAGAAAAAATACACCACAGATTGCGTAACGACCGAGTTTTGACCCCTCGTATTCCCTAATCACAGGTATATCCTATATATCATAAGACAGGTTATAGAAGGGGGAATAAAACCTATATAGTGAATATGTGGCACAGATGCAATTTAAGGGGTAACAAGTGACCGAAAAGCGAAATCGGCCGAACCTAAGAAAAAATACACCAAAAATTACGTTACGATCGAGTTTTGACCCCTCGTATCCCCTAATTACAGGTATATCCTATATATCCTAAGAAAGGTAATAGAAGGAGTAACAAACCCTATATAGTTAATATGTGGCAGAGATGCGATTTAAGGGGTTACAAGTGACCGAAAACGGCCGAACCTAAGAAAAAATACACCACAAATTACGTTACGATCGAGTTTTAAACCCTCGTATCCCCTAATTAAAGGTATATCCTATATATCCTAAGACAGGTTATAGAAGGGGGAACAAAACGTATATAGTGAATATGTGGCACAGATTCGATTTAAGGGGTTACAAGTGACCGAAAACAGAAAACGCCCGAACCTAAGAAAAAATACACCACAGATTGCGTAACGACCGAGTTTTGACCCCTCGTATTCCCTAATCACAGGTATATCCTATATATCATAAGACAGGTTATAGAAGGGGGAATAAAACCTATATAGTGAATATGTGGCACAGATGCAATTTAAGGGGTAACAAGTGACCGAAAAGCGAAATCGGACGAACCTAAGAAAAAATACACCACAAATTACGTTACGATCGAGTTTTGACCCCTCGTATCCCCTAATTACAGGTATATCCTATATATCCTAAGAAAGGTAATAGAAGGAGTAACAAACCCTATATAGTTAATATGTGGCACAGATGCGATTTAAGGGGTTACAAGTGACCGAAAACCGAAAACGCCCGAACCTAAGAAAAAATACACCACAGATTGCGTAACGATCGAGTTTTGACCCCTCGTATTCCCTAATCACAGGTATATCCTACATATCATAAGACAGTTTATAGAAGGGGGAACAAAACCTATATAGTGAATATGTGGCACAGATGCAATTTAAGGGGTAAGAAGTGACCGAAAAGCGAAATCGGCCGAACCTAAGAAAAAATACACCACAAATTACGTTACGATCGAGTTTTGACCCCTCGTATCCCCTAATTAAAGGTACATCCTATATATCCTAAGAAAGGTGATAGAAGGAGTAACAAACCCTTTATAGTTAATATTGGCACAGATGCGATTTAAGGGGTTACAAGTGACCGAAAACGGCCGAACCTAAGAAAAAATACACCACAAATTACGTTACGATCGAGTTTTGAACCCCCGTATCCCCTAATTACAGGTATATCCTATATATCCTAAGAAAGGTAATAGAAGTGGGAACAAAACCTTTATAATGAATATGTGGCACAGATGCGATTTAAGGGGTAACAAGTGACCGAAAAGCGAAATCGGCCGATCCTAAGAAAAAATACACCAAAAATTACGTTACGATCGAGTTTTGACCCTCGTATCCCCTAATTACAGGTATATCCTATATATCCTAAGAAAGGTAATAGAAGGAGTAACAAACCCTACATAGTTAATATGTGGCAGAGATGCGATTTAAGGGGTTACAAGTGACCGAAAACGGCCGAACCTAAGAAAAAATACACCACAAATTACGTTACGATCGAGTTTTGACCCCTCGTATTTCCTAATCACAGGTATATCCTATACATCATAAGACAGGTTATAGAAGGGGGAACAAAACCTATATAGTGAATATGTGGCACAGATGCAATTCAAGGGGTAACAAGTGACCGAAAAGCGAAATCGGCTGAACCTAAGAAAAAATACACCACAAATTACGTTGCGATCGAGTTTTGACCCCTCGTATCCCCTAATTACAGGTATATCCTATATATCCCAAGAAAGGTAATAGAAGGAGTAACAAACCCTATATAGTTAATATGTGGCACAGATGCGATTTAAGGGGTTTTAAGTGACCGAAAACGGCCGAACCTAAGAAAAAATACACCACAAATTACGTTACGATCGAGTTTTGACCCCTCGTATTTCCTAATCACAGGTATATCCTATACATCATAAGACAGGTTATAGAAGGGGGAACAAAACCTATATAGTGAATATGTGGCACAGATGCAATTCAAGGGGTAACAAGTGACCGAAAAGCGAAATCGGCTGAACCTAAGAAAAAATACACCACAAATTACGTTACGATCGAGTTTTGACCCCTCGTATCCCCTAATTACAGGTATATCCTATATATCCTAAGAAAGGTAATAGAAGGAGTAACAAACCCTATATAGTTAATATGTGGCAGAGATGCGATTTAAGGGGTTACAAGTGACCGAAAACGGCCGAACCTAAGAAAAAATACACCACAAATTACGTTACGATCGAGTTTTAAACCCTCGTATCCCCTAATTAAAGGTATATCCTATATATCCTAAGACAGGTTATAGAAGGGGGAACAAAACGTATATAGTGAATATGTGGCACAGATTCGATTTAAGGGGTTACAAGTGACCGAAAACAGAAAACGCCCGAACCTAAGAAAAAATACACCACAGATTGCGTAACGACCGAGTTTTGACCCCTCGTATTCCCTAATCACAGGTATATCCTATATATCATAAGACAGGTTATAGAAGGGGGAATAAAACCTATATAGTGAATATGTGGCACAGATGCAATTTAAGGGGTAACAAGTGACCGAAAAGCGAAATCGGCCGAACCTAAGAAAAAATACACCAAAAATTACGTTACGATCGAGTTTTGACCCCTCGTATCCCCTAATTACAGGTATATCCTATATATCCTAAGAAAGGTTATAGAAGGAGTAACAAACCCTATATAGTTAATATGTGGCAGAGATGCGATTTAAGGGGTTACAAGTGACCGAAAACGGCCGAACCTAAGAAAAAATACACCACAAATTACGTTACGATCGAGTTTTAAACCCTCGTATCCCCTAATTAAAGGTATATCCTATATATCCTAAGACAGGTTATAGAAGGGGGAACAAAACGTATATAGTGAATATGTGGCACAGATTCGATTTAAGGGGTTACAAGTGACCGAAAACAGAAAACGCCCGAACCTAAGAAAAAATACACCACAGATTGCGTAACGACCGAGTTTTGACCCCTCGTATTCCCTAATCACAGGTATATCCTATATATCATAAGACAGGTTATAGAAGGGGGAATAAAACCTATATAGTGAATATGTGGCACAGATGCAATTTAAGGGGTAACAAGTGACCGAAAAGCGAAATCGGCCGAACCTAAGAAAAAATACACCACAAATTACGTTACGATCGAGTTTTGACCCCTCGTATCCCCTAATTACAGGTATATCCTATATATCCTAAGAAAGAAAATAGAAGGAGTAACAAACCCTATATAGTTAAGTACAGCTCTTTGTAAAATGCAGGCAGGGGGTGATTCATGACCCTTTCAAAAAGACATGAGATTTTATCACAGTAGTAGGATTAACCCCTGAAAAAAAAAATTGGGACTTTTTTTCCAAAAATTGTACTGGTTGCCATGGTAACCAGGGCAGTACTTTTACCTAAAATGGAGGGCTAAATATGTCAAAGAATAACAAATTTCAAATGTCAGTATATTTTATTAAAATTGACAATAAAAATAAAACAAAATATGTTTTGAGCAAACCAATTCATACATTTTCATATTATATTATCAACATTTAAGTAATCGATATCAATAAAATGAAATAATAGATGTGAAAATGTGAAAAAAATGCAAATTTGCTATTTCTCAAAATCTGTGATTTTTTAGGCTTAAGATCGTTTAATTTCTTCAGTTACCAGATTCAATTACTTAATTGATGCTGTGCATGATACTATCCAAGGTATACTTGTTTAACAAAAACTTTTAAAATTTTGGGATCTGCGCCCATTTTTTGTTGCAATGGCAACAAAAATCTCTTATTTTTGAAAATCTCCAAAAATGTGAATTTCACTACTATTCCAAGAAAACCTATATTTTGTCACAAAATAATAGTATAAAAATAAGAAGTGTGCCTAATAATAATTTAAATATAGATATCACAGAAAGCTCTTTAAAAATGTGTTAAATTACAAATTTCCGTTGACGTGGCAACAAAAACCTCATATTTGAGATAATTGTAAAAAAGTGAAATTCCCTTCTATTTTCAGTAGATTATATTTTGTCATTAGATAATATTATGCAATTGGTGGTGTTCATAATAATGATTTAAGTACAGACACTATTTGAAATTTATTTAGAAAAAATAATTTTAGAACCATTTCAGTTTCCATGGCAACAAAATCTATGTTATCAAATGTTGAAAGACACATGAATAACACTACTTTTCCTAGTAACATTTTACTTTGTCACAAAATCATAACATGAAATTGGTGGTGTGCCTTAAATTGATTAAAGTTTAAGACATATATGAACCCACTACAAAAGGTAGAATATAAAACCTGTTTTTGTTGTCATGGCAACAAAAACCTTAAATTTTGAAAATGTAAATGAAATGAATTTAACTGCTATTTCAAGTCACTAATATTTAAAACTATGCTTAATGACAATCAATATAATAAACAACAGCGGTTTCAAAATGATTTTTGTCTCCTACTGATACTTTTAGAGCTTCTGCTCTTCACAAAAGAACCACTAAGGGTGACTGGGGAATAGAAATATGGTCACTTGGTCTACTCCCGAACTACTCTTACATTATCAACAAGCAATTATATTTCTCTTTATATACATTTGATTTTATGGAAGGGTCATTTGCCAGGGGCGGATCCAGCCATTTTAAAAAAGGGGGTTCCTAACCCAGACAAAAGGGGGGGGGTCTAAGTACATGTCCCCATTCAAATGCATTGATCGTCAAAAAAGGGGGGTTATATCATAAATTTCACGCATGTCTGTCATTTTCTAATTTTAGTTTGCCTCAACCAAATGTTATGAAACATATACACAATGCTTATTACCACAAACCAGAGATCAAGTTTGAATTTAGTTGGCGTCACTTTAACTGTTCCCGAGATATGCCCGTTATGCGTTACTTTTCTTTGTTTGATACTTCAAAAATTGTTAAAACCGAGAAACAGATCAGTTATATAGGCGAATCCTGGGTTGCCCAGGCCCCCTTTTGTGGGTAAAATTTGGTTTTATATAGGGAATCACTGAAGTGTGACTGGAGCGTCCCCCCCTTATAAAAAGTTATGGATCCGCCACTGAGTTTAGAACTGTATAGTTTACCTTAAATGACCTGATTAAGTGAAGAAATTTCTAAAAGTGACCATTTGATCTTGAAGGAAAAACTTTCTTGACAACGATTTGGACTAACTTGAAAACTGGGCCAATAATCAAAACCTAAGTACATGTTTAGATTCAGCACATCAAAGAACCCCAAGAATTCAATTTTTGTTGAAATCAAACAAAGTTTAATTTTGGACCCCGATTTGGACCAATTTGAAAACTGGGCCAATAATCAAAAATTTAAGTACATGTTTAGATTCAGCATATCAAAGCACCTCAATTATTAATTTTTGACTTAGTTTAATTTTGGACCCTTTGGACCTTAATGTAGACCAATTTGAAAACGGGACCAAAACATTAAGAATCTACATACACAGTTATATTCCGGATTATTAAAGAACCCCAATTATACAATTTTTGATGAAATCAAACAAAGTTTAATTTTTGGACCCTGTTGGGACAAAAACTCCCTAAATCAATCCCAATCTACCTTTCATGGTCATAAACCTTTTGTTTAAATTTCATAAATTTCTATTTAAGTTATGGTGCTAAAACCAAGAAAAATGCTTATTTGGCCCCTAATTCATAAATTGTTGGAACTGCAACCCCCAAAGGCAATCCTAACCTTCCTTTTGTGTTCATAAACCTTGTGTTTAAATTTCATTGATGTTCATTCACTTATACTAAAGCTATTGTGCAAAAACCAAGAATAATGCTTATCTGGGCCATTTTTGGCCCCTAATTCCTAAGCTGTTGGGACCAAAACTCATAAAATCAATCCCAACCTTCCTTTTGTGGTCCTAAACCTTGTGTCAAAATTTCATAGATTTCTATTTACTTAAACTAAAATTATAGTGCGAAAACCATGAAAATGCTTATTTGGGCCCTTTTTAGCCCCCTAATTCCTAAACTTTTGGGACCAAAACTCCAAAAATCAATCTCAACAATCTTTTTATGGTCATAAACCCTGTGTTAAAGGTCATAGATTTCTATATACTTATACTAAAGTTATAGTGCGAAAACCAAATGTCTTCAGAAGAAGACGACGCTGGACGACGACGCCACCGTTATACCAATATACGACCAAAAAATTTCAATATTTGCGTTCGTATAAAAAGGGGGGATATTCCAGTTTTCAGACAATGCTTTGAACAGTTATCAAACTTTGTTGACGGGTTTATATCATAAATCATAACCTCCCTTTAGTTTTCATGAATTTGTGATACTAGAACACACCCGTGAAATCGTTGGGAAATATTCTGACTGGAGAATTTCAGGAGAGGTATCAAAAGTCAAAAGGTACTTAGGGACTGGGAACATTTTTTTCCCCTCCCCCTATTTTTCAAATACCGGTTTTTATACCTTCTGTTTTTCTGTACTCTATGAACCTATTATAGATAACCATTGGAATTTATAGTAAATTATAACAAATACAATTATTCATATTATTCATAGTAAATGTATGTAAGCATACAGAAATATATCCGCAGTGACAGCCGTTGATAGTAAACCATAGGCAGATCCCAGGGGTCCTTGGGGCCCTGTTCCCAATTTCTTTGAAAGAAAATTGTTGCTTTTATGGGGAATCACTGAAGCATAAGAGGAACGCCCTTCCCTCTTAGGCCAGTCAGCGCCCCCTACCTTATGAAACTGTAAACTAATTGATAGTGAATAGCAAATATTATTCATTTTCGTTTTCCTCCTAAAATAACCCAAACTGAAACACATTAAGCAAGGATGATACATGCTAGAACTCAAAATGATAGCAGAAAGCAAATTTATATACTTTATTCATAGTCTTTGTATGTCAAAGAACAGAAAAACTCAAACTGGAAGTCTAATCTGGCTTAAAGTTTTGTCCAATGACGGGAAAATATTTGGACACTTTCTTTTTCATTTTTATCCAAAATTACCCAAACTGAATGATCATAAGAATGGATGACAAATGCGACGTTAAATGTTACCTTTAGGACACAGAGGCATGATGATTAATTTATTGTGGAAGGAGGGGAAGCAACAGACGAAATGAGGTCTTCTCGTGTAGTAGTATAGATGACACTGAGAAGTTATTATTCTTAGAAAAAGCGACGGGCGTAACATGCGCTGTTTATTTTTATTTTATGGAATTACACTGTTAGGATCAGTTAAGAGTACATTTGAACTTTGCAGTATATCTGAGGTAGTTAATGATTATTATGTACACCTTAGCTGTGCATGATCCTGATCTATGAAAGATTCAAACAAAAACGACTCAACCTCCACTCCTCCCCCAAAATGCAACAGTGTATATATTTAAATTTGTTGAGTCTTTTCAATAAGCAAAGACAGTCATGACAGTACTGAGAGTGAAACAAAGCAAAGCATGCAGTTATATTCCCCTTAGAAAACTGAACACTATCAACAGAATTATATGTAATTTTTTACATAAACTATATGATTCAAATATGATTGTCTGGTATGGGTGATATGTGTTACCATGGCAACTGTTGTAATAATACTTAACGATTGTAGTTTAGAACTTTTATATGCTTCAATGCATGTCTTTTCATAAAGGTTTGGAAACAGTTGAGAACGTTGAATTCCCTATACTGCAGAATTCAACAAATAATAACTCTGTTTCCAAGGAGAAAATACGTTAATGTGGTGATAAAATTTAAGAGAGCACCACGCTATGTTTTTTTTGGTAAGGTAGTATTCAAACTTGTAACTATAATGCTAGCTATGATTTACATATTTTCAATTTTTGGAAAAACGCTCTAGAAAATTGGACAATTTCACAATACTGCATGATTCCGAAAAAAATAAATGTTTTTTTATTATTTTTTAACAAAAAATCTAATAGTCGGGGTTGAACTGCAATATTAACTAAGCTCTGAAACTAAACCAAAGCTGTTATTCTTATTCTTGCATATGAAATTTCTGAAAATAAAATTGATTCTATTCTTAATATAATCATTATTCTATTCATAACCAGGCTTTCCGACCAAACGTTATCTTTTCAAGAATCTACATGTATGATTTTTTTTAATAAACGTACCCCCCTTTTTTCCTAACCTTCGGTACTAATCCCAATGTTTCATTATATATTACATATGTTGAACCTTCTGAAAAGAACAGACAAGACTGTAAGTGAAGCAAAGCATGCGGTCATATTCCATCTTGAATATAAACAGCGTCTATATATAATATATGTATTTTTTTACATAAATTTCTTTTGATACATTTCAAAATAGATGTTGCTATGGGTAATGTGCATTTCCATGGTAGCTTTTGAAGTCAGCAACTATTAACGATGGTAATTTAGAGTAAGCTTATGCTGAAATGTAATTTTTTAATCAGTTATGAAACAATTCGGTACATTTAAACTCTAAAACTGCAATATTTTGCAAATAATAACTCCGTTTCCAAGGAAAAATTCGGTTGCTATGGTGATAAAACTGAAGAAAGTCCCAAGCTTTTTTCTATTTAATTTGATAAAGTAGTATCCAAACTTCATAACTATAGTGCTAACTATGCTATACACAGTTGCTATTTTCTGAAAAACACCATAGAAAATTTGATAATTTCGCAAAAATCCCAAATTCAGAAAAGTTGAAAATATGCATTTTTTGGCAAACTTTTTCAAAAAATTTACAAATTTAATTTACATGCAATCTTAAGTAAAATGATGCTTAAACAAAGTTGTATCAATGTTACATATGAAAATTAATTAAAAATGCTTGATTCTATTCCTAATCAGGCTCTGAATTGTAGTGATTTAGCTGATTTTTGAAAGATGCTATTATGTCTAACAACCAAAAAATAGAGTGTCCGTTACCATGGCAACCACTCGTTTTTTCCCACTCATATTTATTTTTTGAGCAGTATTTAGTTACTGCTTCTTCTAGGCCATTTATAGATAAAATCTGAAACCCTCATAAATCACATGTATATGGCACCCTGCCTGGTTCTTACAAAGAGCTGTACTTGATATGTGGCACAGATGCGATTTAAGGGGTTACAAGGGACCGAAAACGGCCAAACCTAAGAAAAAATACACCACAAATTACGTTACGATCGAGTTTTTAACCCTCGTATCCCCTAATTAAAGGTATATCCTATATATCCTAAGACAGGTTATAGAAGGGGGAACAAAACGTATATAGTGAATATGTGGCACAGATTCGATTTAAGGGGTTACAAGTGACCGAAAACCGAAAACGCCCGAACCTAAGAAAAAAGACACCACAAATTGCGTAACGATCGAGTTTTGACCCCTCGTATTCCCTAATCACAGGTATATCCTATATATCATAAGACAGGTTATAAAAGGGGAAACAAAACCTATATAGTTAATATGTGGCACAGATGCAATTTAAGGGGTAACAAGTGACCGAAAAGCGAAATCGGCCGAACCTAAGAAAAAATACACCACAAATTACGTTACGATCGAGTTTTGACCCCTCGTATCCCCTAATTACAGGTATATCCTATATATCCTAAGAAAGGTAATAGAAGGAGTAACAAACCCTATATAGTTAATATGTGGCACAGATGCGATTTAAGGGGTTACAAGTGACCGAAAACGGCCGAACCTAAGAAAAAATACACCACAAATTACGTTACGATCGAGTTTTGAACCCCCGTATCCCCTAATTACAGGTATATCCTATATATCCTCAGAAAGGTAATAGAAGTGGGAACAAAACCTATATAGTGAATATGTGGCACAGATGCGATTTAAGGGGTAACAAGTGACCGAAAAGCGAAATCAGCCGAACCTAAGAAAAAATACACCAAAAATTACGTTACGATCGAGTTTTGACCCTCGTATCCCCTAATTACAGGTATATCCTATATATCCTAAGAAAGGTAATAGAAGGAGTAACAAACCCTTTATAGTTAATATGTGGCAGAGATGCGATTTAAGGGGTTACAAGTGACCGAAAACGGCCGAACCTAAGAAAAAATACACCACAAATTACGTTACGATCGAGTTTTAAACCCTCGTATCCCCTAATTAAAGGTATATCCTATATATCCTAAGACAGGTTATAGAAGGGGGAACAAAACGTATATAGTGAATATGTGGCACAGATTCGATTTAAGGGGTTACAAGTGACCGAAAACCGAAAACGCCCGAACCTAATAAAAAATACACCACAGATTACGTAACGATCGAGTTTTGAGCCCTCGTATTCCCTAATCACAGGTATATCCTATATATCATAAGACAGGTTATAGAAGGGAGAACAAAACCTATATAGTGAATATGTGGCACAGATGCAATTTAAGGGGTAACAAGTGACCGAAAAGCGAAATCGGCCGAACCTAAGAAAAATTACACCAAAAATTACGTAACGATCGAGTTTTGACCCCTCGTATTCCCTAATCACAGGTATATCCTATATATCATAAGACAGGTTATAGAAGGGAGAACAAAACCTATATAGTGAATATGTGGCACAGATGCAATTTAAGGGTTAACAAGTGACCGAAAAGCGAAATCGGCCGAACCTAAGAAAAATTACACCAAAAATTACGTTACGATCGAGTTTTGACCCCTCGTATCCCCTAATTACAGGTATATCCTATATATCCTAAGAAAGGTAATAGAAGGAGTAACAAACCCTATATAGTTAATATGTGGCACAGATGCGATTTAAGGGGTTACAAGTGACCGAAAACGGCCGAACCTAAGAAAAAATACACCACAAATTACGTTACGATCGAGTTTTAAACCCTCGTATCCCCTAATTAAAGGTATATCCTATATATCCTAAGACAGGTTATAGAAGGGGGAACAAAACGTATATAGTGAATATGTGGCACAGATTCGATTTAAGGGGTTACAAGTGACCGAAAACCGAAAACTCCCGAACCTAAGAAAAAATACACCACAGATTGCGTAACGATCGAGTTTTGACCCCTCGTATTCCCTAATCACAGGTATATCCTATATATCATAAGACAGGTTATAGAAGGGGGAACAAAACCTATATAGTGAATATGTGGCACAGATGCAATTTAAGGGGTAACAAGTGACCGAAAAGCGAAATCGGCCGAACCTAAGAAAAAATACACCACAAATTACGTTACGATCGAGTTTTGACCCCTCGTATCCCCTAATTACAGGTATATCCTATATATCCTAAGAAAGGTAATAGAAGGAGTAACAAACCCTATATAGTTAATATGTGGCACAGATGCGATTTAAGGGGTTACAAGTGACCGAAAACGGCCGAACCTAAGAAAAAATACACCACAAATTACGTTACGATCGAGTTTTGAACCCCCGTATCCCCTAATTACAGGTATATCCTATATATCCTCAGAAAGGTAATAGAAGTGGGAACAAAACCTATATAGTGAATATGTGGCACAGATGCGATTTAAGGGGTAACAAGTGACCGAAAAGCGAAATCAGCCGAACCTAAGAAAAAATACACCAAAAATTACGTTACGATCGAGTTTTGACCCCTCGTATCCCCTAATTACAGGTATATCCTATATATCCTAAGAAAGGTAATAGAAGGAGTAACAAACCCTTTATAGTTAATATGTGGCAGAGATGCGATTTAAGGGGTTACAAGTGACCGAAAACGGCCGAACCTAAGAAAAAATACACCACAAATTACGTTACGATCGAGTTTTAAACCCTCGTATCCCCTAATTAAAGGTATATCCTATATATCCTAAGACAGGTTATAGAAGGGGGAACAAAACGTATATAGTGAATATGTGGCACAGATTCGATTTAAGGGGTTACAAGTGACCGAAAACCGAAAACGCCCGAACCTAATAAAAAATACACCACAGATTACGTAACGATCGAGTTTTGACCCCTCGTATTCCCTAATCACAGGTATATCCTATATATCATAAGACAGGTTATAGAAGGGAGAACAAAACCTATATAGTGAATATGTGGCACAGATGCAATTTAAGGGGTAACAAGTGACCGAAAAGCGAAATCGGCCGAACCTAAGAAAAATTACACCAAAAATTACGTAACGATCGAGTTTTGACCCCTCGTATTCCCTAATCACAGGTATATCCTATATATCATAAGACAGGTTATAGAAGGGAGAACAAAACCTATATAGTGAATATGTGGCACAGATGCAATTTAAGGGTTAACAAGTGACCGAAAAGCGAAATCGGCCGAACCTAAGAAAAATTACACCAAAAATTACGTTACGATCGAGTTTTGACCCCTCGTATCCCCTAATTACAGGTATATCCTATATATCCTAAGAAAGGTAATAGAAGGAGTAACAAACCCTATATAGTTAATATGTGGCACAGATGCGATTTAAGGGGTTACAAGTGACCGAAAACGGCCGAACCTAAGAAAAAATACAGCACAAATTACGTTACGATCGAGTTTTAAACCCTCGTATCCCCTAATTAAAGGTATATCCTATATATCCTAAGACAGGTTATAGAAGGGGGAACAAAACGTATATAGTGAATATGTGGCACAGATTCGATTTAAGGGGTTACAAG
This sequence comes from Mytilus trossulus, assembly GCF_036588685.1. NCBI lineage: Eukaryota > Metazoa > Mollusca > Bivalvia > Mytilida > Mytilidae > Mytilus > Mytilus trossulus. The sequence continues at coordinate 65,705,381 of NC_086386.1, forward strand.
TGACCGAAAACCGAAAACGCCCGAACCAAAGAAAAAATACACCACAGATTGCGTAACGATCGAGTTTTGACCCCTCGTATTCCCTAATCACAGGTATATCCTATATATCATAAGACAGGTTATAGAAGGGGGAACAAAACCTATATAGTGAATATGTGGCATAGATGCAATTTAAGGGGTAACAAGTGACCGAAAAGCGAAATCGGCCGAACCTAAGAAAAAATACACCACAAATTACGTTACGATCGAGTTTTGACCCCTCGTATCCCCTAATTACAGGTATATCCTATATATCCTAAGAAAGGTAATAGAAGGAGTAACAAACCCTATATAGTTAATATGTGGCACAGATTCGATTTAAGGGGTTACAAGTGACCGAAAACGGCCGGACCTAAGAAAAAATACACCACAAATTACGTTACGATCGAGTTTTGAACCCCCGTATCCCCTTATTACAGGTATATCCTTTATATCCTAAGAAAGGTAATAGAAGGGGGAACAAAACCTATATAGTGAATATATGGCACAGATGCGATTTAAGGGGTAACAAGTGACCGAAAAGCGAAATCGGCCGAACCTAAGAAAAAATACACCACAAATTACGTTACGATCGAGTTTTGACCCCTCGTATCCCCTAATTACAGGTATATCCTATATATCCTACGAAAGGTAATAGAAGGAGTAACAAACCCTATATAGTTAATATGTGGCACAGATGCGATTTAAGGGGTTACAAGTGACCGAAAACGGCCGAACCTAAGAAAAAATACACCACAAATTACGTTACGATCGAGTTTTAAACCCTCGTATCCCCCAATTAAAGGTATATCCTATATATCCTAAGACAGGTTATAGAAGTGGGAACAAAACGTATATAGTGAATATGTGGCACAGATTCGATTTAAGGGGTTACAAGTGACCGAAAACCGAAAACGCCCGAACCTAAGAAAAAATACACCACAGATTGCGTAACGATCGAGTTTTGACCCCTCGTATTCCCTAATCACAGGTATATCCTATATATCATAAGACAGGTTATAGAAGGGGGAACAAAACCTATATAGTGAATATGTGGCACAGATGCAATTTAAGGGGTAACAAGTGACCGAAAAGCGAAATCGGCCGAACTTAAGAAAAAATACACCACAAATTACGTTGCAATCGAGTTTTGACCCCTCGTATCCCCTAATTACAGGTATATCCTATATATCCTAAGAAAGGCAATAGAAGGAGTAACAAACCCTATATAGTTAATATGTGGCACAGATGCGATTTAAGGGGTTACAAGTGACCGAAAACGGCCGAACCTAAGAAAAAATACACCACAAATTACGTTACGATCGAGTTTTGAACCCCCGTATCCCCTAATTACAGGTATATCCTATATATCCTAAGAAAGGTAATAGAAGGGGGAACAAAACGTATATAGTGAATATGTGGCACAGATGCGATTTAAGGGGTAACAAGTGACCGAAAAGCGAAATCGGCCGAACCTAAGAAAAAATACACCACAAATTACGTTACGATCGAGTTTTGACCCCTCGTATCCCCTAATTACAGGTATATCCTATATATCCTAAGAAAGGTAATAGAAGGAGTAACAAACCCTATATAGTTAATATGTGGCACAGATACGATTTAAGGGGTTACAAGTGACCGAAAACGGCCGAACCTAAGAAAAAATACACCACAAATTACGTTACGATCGAGTTTTAAACCCTCGTTTCCCCTAATTAAAGGTATATCCTATATATCCTAAGACAGGTTATAGAAGGGGGAACAAAACGTATATAGTGAATATGTGGCGCAGATTCGATTTAAGGGGTTACAAGTGACCGAAAACCGAAAACGCCCGAACCTAAAAAAAAATACACCACAGATTGCGTAACGATCGAGTTTTGACCCCTCGTATTCCCTAATCACAGGTATATCCTATATATCATAAGACAGGTTATAGAAGGGGGAACAAAACCTATATAGTGAATATGTGGCACAGATGCAATTTAAGGGGTAACAAGTGACCGAAAAGCGAAATCGGCCGAACCTAAGAAAAAATACACCACAAATTACGTTACGATCGAGTTTTGACCCCTCGTATCCCCTAATTACAGGTATATCCTATATATCCTAAGAAAGGTAATAGAAGGAGTAACAAACCCTATATAGTTAATATGTGGCACAGATACGATTTAAGGGGTTACAAGTGACCGAAAACGGCCGAACCTAAGAAAAAATACACCACAAATTACGTTACGATCGAGTTTTAAACCCTCGTTTCCCCTAATTAAAGGTATATCATATATATCCTAAGACAGGTTATAGAAGGGGGAACAAAACGTATATAGTGAATATGTGGCACAGATTCGATTTAAGGGGTTACAAGTGACCGAAAACCGAAAACGCCCGAACCTAAAAAAAAATACACCACAGATTGCGTAACGATCGAGTTTTGACCCCTCGTATTCCCTAATCACAGGTATATCCTATATATCCTAAGACAGGTTATAGAAGGGGGAACAAAACGTATATAGTGAATATGTTGCACAGATTCGATTTAAGGGGTTACAAGTGACCGAAAACAGAAAACGCCCGAACCTAAGAAAAAATACACCACAGATTGCGTAACGATCGAGTTTTGACCCCTCGTATTCCCTAATCACAGGTATATCCTATATATCATAAGACAGGTTATAGAAGGGGGGACAAAACCTATATAGTGAATATGTGGCACAGATACAATTTAAAGGGTAACAAGTGACCGAAAAGCGAAATCGGCCGAACCTAAGAAAAAATACACCACAAATTACGTTACGATCGAGTTTTGACCCCTCGTATCCCCTAATTACAGGTATATCCTATATATCATAAGAAAGGTAATAGAAGGAGTAACAAACCCTATATAGTTAATATGTGGCACATATGCGATTTAAGGGGTTACAAGTGACCGAAAACGGCCGAACCTAAGAAAAAATACAGCACAAATTACGTTACGATCGAGTTTTAAACCCTCGTATCCCCTAATTAAAGGTATATCCTATATATCCTAAGACAGGTTATAGAAGGGGGAACAAAACGTATATAGTGAATATGTGGCACAGATTCGATTTAAGGGGTTACAAGTGACCGAAAACCGAAAACGCCCGAACCAAAGAAAAAATACACCACAGATTGCGTAACGATCGAGTTTTGACCCCTCGTATTCCCTAATCACAGGTATATCCTATATATCATAAGACAGGTTATAGAAGGGGGAACAAAACCTATATAGTGAATATGTGGCATAGATGCAATTTAAGGGGTAACAAGTGACCGAAAAGCGAAATCGGCCGAACCTAAGAAAAAATACACCACAAATTACGTTACGATCGAGTTTTGACCCCTCGTATCCCCTAATTACAGGTATATCCTATATATCCTAAGAAATGTAATAGAAGGAGTAACAAACCCTATATAGTTAATATGTGGCACAGATTCGATTTAAGGGGTTACAAGTGACCGAAAACGGCCGGACCTAAGAAAAAATACACCACAAATTACGTTACGATCGAGTTTTGAACCCCCGTATCCCCTTATTACAGGTATATCCTTTATATCCTAAGAAAGGTAATAGAAGGGGGAACAAAACCTATATAGTGAATATATGGCACAGATGCGATTTAAGGGGTAACAAGTGACCGAAAAGCGAAATCGGCCGAACCTAAGAAAAAATACACCACAAATTACGTTACGATCGAGTTTTGACCCCTCGTATCCCCTAATTACAGGTATATCCTATATATCCTACGAAAGGTAATAGAAGGAGTAACAAACCCTATATAGTTAATATGTGGCACAGATGCGATTTAAGGGGTTACAAGTGACCGAAAACGGCCGAACCTAAGAAAAAATACACCACAAATTACGTTACGATCGAGTTTTAAACCCTCGTATCCCCCAATTAAAGGTATATCCTATATATCCTAAGACAGGTTATAGAAGTGGGAACAAAACGTATATAGTGAATATGTGGCACAGATTCGATTTAAGGGGTTACAAGTGTCCGAAAACCGAAAACGCCCGAACCTAAGAAAAAATACACCACAGATTGCGTAACGATCGAGTTTTGACCCCTCGTATTCCCTAATCACAGGTATATCCTATATATCATAAGACAGGTTATAGAAGGGGGAACAAAACCTATATAGTGAATATGTGGCACAGATGCAATTTAAGGGGTAACAAGTGACCGAAAAGCGAAATCGGCCGAACTTAAGAAAAAATACACCACAAATTACGTTGCAATCGAGTTTTGACCCCTCGTATCCCCTAATTACAGGTATATCCTATATATCCTAAGAAAGGCAATAGAAGGAGTAACAAACCCTATATAGTTAATATGTGGCACAGATGCGATTTAAGGGGTTACAAGTGACCGAAAACGGCCGAACCTAAGAAAAAATACACCACAAATTACGTTACGATCGAGTTTTGAACCCCCGTATCCCCTAATTACAGGTATATCCTATATATCCTAAGAAAGGTAATAGAAGGGGGAACAAAACGTATATAGTGAATATGTGGCACAGATGCGATTTAAGGGGTTACAAGTGACCGAAAACGGCCGAACCTAAGAAAAAATACAGCACAAATTACGTTACGATCGAGTTTTAAACCCTCGTATCCCCTAATTAAAGGTATATCCTATATATCCTAAGACAGGTTATAGAAGGGGGAACAAAACGTATATAGTGAATATGTGGCACAGATTCGATTTAAGGGGTTACAAGTGACCGAAAACCGAAAACGCCCGAACCAAAGAAAAAATACACCACAGATTGCGTAACGATCGAGTTTTGACCCCTCGTATTCCCTAATCACAGGTATATCCTATATATCATAAGACAGGTTATAGAAGGGGGAACAAAACCTATATAGTGAATATGTGGCATAGATGCAATTTAAGGGGTAACAAGTGACCGAAAAGCGAAATCGGCCGAACCTAAGAAAAAATACACCACAAATTACGTTACGATCGAGTTTTGACCCCTCGTATCCCCTAATTACAGGTATATCCTATATATCCTAAGAAATGTAATAGAAGGAGTAACAAACCCTATATAGTTAATATGTGGCACAGATTCGATTTAAGGGGTTACAAGTGACCGAAAACGGCCGGACCTAAGAAAAAATACACCAAAAATTACGTTACGATCGAGTTTTGAACCCCCGTATCCCCTTATTACAGGTATATCCTTTATATCCTAAGAAAGGTAATAGAAGGGGGAACAAAACCTATATAGTGAATATATGGCACAGATGCGATTTAAGGGGTAACAAGTGACCGAAAAGCGAAATCGGCCGAACCTAAGAAAAAATACACCACAAATTACGTTACGATCGAGTTTTGACCCTTCGTATCCCCTAATTACAGGTATATCCTATATATCCTACGAAAGGTAATAGAAGGAGTAACAAACCCTATATAGTTAATATGTGGCACAGATGCGATTTAAGGGGTTACAAGTGACCGAAAACGGCCGAACCTAAGAAAAAATACACCACAAATTACGTTACGATCGAGTTTTAAACCCTCGTATCCCCCAATTAAAGGTATATCCTATATATCCTAAGACAGGTTATAGAAGTGGGAACAAAACGTATATAGTGAATATGTGGCACAGATTCGATTTAAAGAGTTACAAGTGACCGAAAACCGAAAACGCCCGAACCTAAGAAAAAATACACCACAGATTGCGTAACGATCGAGTTTTGACCCCTCGTATTCCCTAATCACAGGTATATCCTATATATCATAAGACAGGTTATAGAAGGGGGAACAAAACGTATATAGTGAATATGTGGCACAGATGCGATTTAAGGGGTTACAAGTGACCGAAAACGGCCGAACCTAAGAAAAAATACAGCACAAATTACGTTACGATCGAGTTTTAAACCCTCGTATCCCCTAATTAAAGGTATATCCTATATATCCTAAGACAGGTTATAGAAGGGGGAACAAAACGTATATAGTGAATATGTGGCACAGATTCGATTTAAGGGGTTACAAGTGACCGAAAACCGAAAACGCCCGAACCAAAGAAAAAATACACCACAGATTGCGTAACGATCGAGTTTTGACCCCTCGTATTCCCTAATCACAGGTATATCCTATATATCATAAGACAGGTTATAGAAGGGGGAACAAAACCTATATAGTGAATATGTGGCATAGATGCAATTTAAGGGGTAACAAGTGACCGAAAAGCGAAATCGGCCGAACCTAAGAAAAAATACACCACAAATTACGTTACGATCGAGTTTTGACCCCTCGTATCCCCTAATTACAGGTATATCCTATATATCCTAAGAAATGTAATAGAAGGAGTAACAAACCCTATATAGTTAATATGTGGCACAGATTCGATTTAAGGGGTTACAAGTGACCGAAAACGGCCGGACCTAAGAAAAAATACACCACAAATTACGTTACGATCGAGTTTTGAACCCCCGTATCCCCTTATTACAGGTATATCCTTTATATCCTAAGAAAGGTAATAGAAGGGGGAACAAAACCTATATAGTGAATATATGGCACAGATGCGATTTAAGGGGTAACAAGTGACCGAAAAGCGAAATCGGCCGAACCTAAGAAAAAATACACCACAAATTACGTTACGATCGAGTTTTGACCCCTCGTATCCAATAATTACAGGTATATCCTATATATCCTACGAAAGGTAATAGAAGGAGTAACAAACCCTATATAGTTAATATGTGGCACAGATGCGATTTAAGGGGTTACAAGTGACCGAAAACGGCCGAACCTAAGAAAAAATACACCACAAATTACGTTACGATCGAGTTTTAAACCCTCGTATCCCCCAATTAAAGGTATATCCTATATATCCTAAGACAGGTTATAGAAGTGGGAACAAAACGTATATAGTGAATATGTGGCACAGATTCGATTTAAGGGGTTACAAGTGACCGAAAACCGAAAACGCCCGAACCTAAGAAAAAATACACCACAGATTGCGTAACGATCGAGTTTTGACCCCTCGTATTCCCTAATCACAGGTATATCCTATATATCATAAGACAGGTTATAGAAGGGAGAACAAAACCTATATAGTGAATATGTGGCACAGATGCAATTTAAGGGGTAACAAGTGACCGAAAAGCGAAATCGGCCGAACTTAAGAAAAAATACACCACAAATTACGTTGCAATCGAGTTTTGACCCCTCGTATCCCCTAATTACAGGTATATCCTATATATCCTAAGAAAGGCAATAGAAGGAGTAACAAACCCTATATAGTTAATATGTGGCACAGATGCGATTTAAGGGGTTACAAGTGACCGAAAACGGCCGAACCTAAGAAAAAATACACCACAAATTACGTTACGATCGAGTTTTGAACCCCCGTATCCCCTAATTACAGGTATATCCTATATATCCTAAGAAAGGTAATAGAAGGGGGAACAAAACGTATATAGTGAATATGTGGCACAGATGCGATTTAAGGGGTAACAAGTGATAGAAAAGCGAAATCGGCCGAACCTAAGAAAAAATACACCACAAATTACGTTACGATCGAGTTTTGACCCCTCGTATCCCCTAATTACAGGTATATCCTATATATCCTAAGAAAGGTAATAGAAGGAGTAACAAACCCTATATAGTTAATATGTGGCACAGATACGATTTAAGGGGTTACAAGTGACCGAAAACGGCCGAACCTAAGAAAAAATACACCACAAATTACGTTACGATCGAGTTTTAAACCCTCGTTTCCCCTAATTAAAGGTATATCCTATATATCCTAAGACAGGTTATAGAAGGGGGAACAAAACGTATATAGTGAATATGTGGCACAGATTCGATTTAAGGGGTTACAAGTGACCGAAAACCGAAAACGCCCGAACCTAAAAAAAAATACACCACAGATTGCGTAACGATCGAGTTTTGACCCCTCGTATTCCCTAATCACAGGTATATCCTATATATCATAAGACAGGTTATAGAAGGGGGAACAAAACCTATATAGTGAATATGTGGCACAGATGCAATTTAAGGGGTAACAAGTGACCGAAAAGCGAAATCGGCCGAACCTAAGAAAAAATACACCACAAATTACGTTACGATCGAGTTTTGACCCCTCGTATCCCCTAATTACAGGTATATCCTATATATCCTAAGAAAGGTAATAGAAGGAGTAACAAACCCTATATAGTTAATATGTGGCACAGATACGATTTAAGGGGTTACAAGTGACCGAAAACGGCCGAACCTAAGAAAAAATACACCACAAATTACGTTACGATCGAGTTTTAAACCCTCGTTTCCCCTAATTAAAGGTATATCCTATATATCCTAAGACAGGTTATAGAAAGGGGAACAAAACGTATATAGTGAATATGTGGCACAGATTCGATTTAAGGGGTTACAAGTGACCGAAAACCGAAAACGCCCGAACCTAAAAAAAAATACACCACAGATTGCGTAACGATCGAGTTTTGACCCCTCGTATTCCCTAATCACAGGTATATCCTATATATCATAAGACAGGTTATAGAAGGGGGAACAAAACCTATATAGTGAATATGTGGCACAGATGCAATTTAAGGGGTAACAAGTGACCGAAAAGCGAAATCGGCCGAACCTAAGAAAAAATACACCACAAATTACGTTACGATCGAGTTTTGACCCCTCGTATCCCCTAATTAAAGGTATATCCTATATATCATAAGAAAGGTAATAGAAGGAGTAACAAACCCTATATAGTTAATATGTGGCACAGATGCGATTTAAGGGGTTACAAGTGACCGAAAACGGCCGAACCTAAGAAAAAATACACCACAAATTACGTGACGATCGAGTTTTAAACCCTCGTATCCCCTAATTAAAGGTATATCCTATATATCCTAAGACAGGTTATAGAAGGGGGAACAAAACTTTTGTAGTGAATATGTGGCACAGATGCGATTTAAGGGGTTACAAGTGACCGAAAACGGCCGAACCTAAGAAAAAATACACCACAAATTACGTTACGATCGAGTTTTAAACCCTCGTATCCCCTAATTAAAGGTATATCCTATATATCCTAAGACAGGTCATAGAAGCGGGTACAAAACGTATATAGTGAATATGTGACACAGATTCGATTTAAGGGGTTACAAGTGACCGAAAAGCAAAATCGGCCGAACTTAAGAAAAAATACACCAGAGATTGCGTAACGATCGAGTTTTGACCCCTCGTATCCCCTAATTAAAGGTATATCCTATATATCCTTAGAAAGGTAATAGAAGGAGAAACAAACCCTATATAGTTAATATGTGGCACAGATGCGATGTAAGGGGTTACAAGTGACCGAAAACGGCCGAACCTAAGAAAAAATACACCACAAATTACGTTACGATCGAGTTTTGAACCCCCGTATCCCTTAATTACAGGTATATCCTATATATCCTAAGAAAGGTAAAAGAAGGGGGAACAAAACCTATATAGTGAATATGTGGCACAGATGCGATTTAAGGGGAAACAAGTGACCGAAAAGCGAAATCGGCAGAACCTAAGAAAAAATACACCACAAATTACGTTACGATCGAGTTTTGACCCCTCGTATCCCCAAATTACAGGTATATCCTATATATCCTAAGAAAGGTAATAGAAGGAGTAACAAACCCTATATAGTTAATATGTGGCACAGATGCGATTTAAGGGTTTACAAGTGACCGAAAACGGCCGAACCTATGAAAAAATACAGCACAAATTACGTTACGATCGAGTTTTAAACCCTCGTATTCCCTAATTAAAGGTATATCCTATATATCCTAAGACAGGTTATAGAAGGGGGAACAAAACGTATATAGTGAATATGTGGCACAGATTCGATTTAAGGGGTTAAAAGTGACCGAAAACGGCCGAACCTAAGAAAAAATACACCACAAATTACGTTACGATCGAGTTTTGAACCCCCGTATCCCCTAATTACAGATATATCCTATATATCATAAGACAGGTTATAGAAAGGGGAACAAAACATATATAGTGAATATGTGGCACAGATGCAATTTAAGGGGTAACAAGTGACCGAAAAGCGAAATCGGCCGAACATAAGAAAAAATACACCACAAATTACGTTACGATCGAGTTTTGACCCCTCGTATCCCCAAATTACAGGTATATCCTATATATCCTAAGACAGGTTATAGAAGGGGGAACAAAACGTATATAGTGAATATGTGGCACAGATTCGATTTAAGGGGTTACAAGTGACCGAAAACGGCCGAACCTAAGAAAAAATACACCACAAATTACGTTACGATCGAGTTTTGAACCCCCGTATCCCCTAATTACAGGTATATCCTATATATCATAAGACAGGTTATAGAAAGGGGAACAAAACATATATAGTGAATATGTGGCACAGATGCAATTTAAGGGGTAACAAGTGACCGAAAAGCGAAATCGGCCGAACCTAAGAAAAAATACACCACAAATTACGTAACGATCGAGTTTTGACCCCTCGTATCCCCAAATTACAGGTATATCCTATATATCCTAAGAAAGGTAATAGAAGGAGTAACAAACCCTATATAGTTAATATGTGGCACAGATGCGATTTAAGGGTTTACAAGTGACCGAAAACGGCCGAACCTATGAAAAAATACACCACAAATTACGTTACGATCGAGTTTTAAACCCTCGTATTCCCTAATTAAAGGTATATCCTATATATCCTAAGACAGGTTATAGAAGGGGGAACAAAACGTATATAGTGAATATGTGGCACAGATTCGATTTAAGGGGTTACAAGTGACCGAAAACGGCCGAACCTAAGAAAAAATACACCACAAATTACGTTACGATCGAGTTTTGAACCCCCGTATCCCCTAATTACAGGTATATCCTATATATCTTAAGAAAGGTAACAGAAGGGGGAACAAAACATATATAGTGAATATGTGGCACAGACGCGATTTAAGGGGTAACAAGTGACCGAAAAGCGAAATCGGCAGAACCTAAGAAAAAATACACCACAAATTACGTTACGATCGAGTTTTGACCCCTCGTATCCCCTAATTACAGGTATATCCTATATATCCTAAGAAAGGTAATAGAAGGAGTAACAAACCCTATATAGTTAATATGAGGCACAGATGCGATTTAAGGGGTTACAAGTGATCGAAAACGGCCGAACCTAAGAAAAAATACACAAAAAATTACGTTACGATCGAGTTTTAAACCCTCGTATCCCCTAATTAAAGGTATATCCTATATATCATAAGACAGGTTATAGAAGGGGGAACAAAACGTATATAGTGAATATGTGGCACAGATTCGATTTAAGGGGTTACAAGTGACCGAAAAGCGAAATCGGCCGAACCTAAGAAAAAATACACCACAGATTGCGTAACGATCGAGTTTTGACCCCTCGTATTTCCTAATCACAGGTATATCCTATATATCATAAGACAGGTTATAGAAGGGGGAACAAAACCTATATAGTGAATATGTGGCACAGATGCAATTTAAGGGGTAAAAAGTGACCGAAAAGCGAAATCGGCCGAACCTAAGAAAAAATACACCACAAATTACGTTACGATCGAGTTTTGACCCCTCGTATCCCCTAATTACAGGTATATCCTATATATCCTAAGAAAGGTAATAAAAGGAGTAACAAACCCTATATAGTTAATATGTGGCACAGATGCGATTTAAGGGGTTACAAGTGACCGAAAACGGCCGGACCTAAGAAAAAATACACTACAAATTACGTTACGATCGAGTTTTGAACCCCCGTATCCCCTAATTACAGGTATATCCTTTATATCCTAAGAAAGGTAATAGAAGGAGTAACAAATCCTATATAGTTAATATGTGGCACAGATGCGATTAAAGGGTTTACAAGTGACCGAAAACGGCCGAACCTCTGAAAAAATACACCACAAATTACGTTACGATCGAGTTTTAAACCCTCGTATTCCCTAATTAAAGGTATATCCTATATATCCTAAGAAAGTTAATAGAAGGGGGAACAAAACGTATATAGTGAATATGTGGCACAGATGCGATTTAAGGGGTAACAAGTGACCGAAAAGCGAAATCGGCCGAACCTAAGAAAAAATACACCACAAATTACGTTACGATCGAGTTTTGACCCCTCGTATCCCCTAATTACAGGTATATCCTATATATCCTAAGAAAGGTAATAGAAGGAGTAACAAACCCTATATAGTTAATATGTGGCACAGATGCGATTTAAGGGGTTACAAGTGACCGAAAACGGCCGAACCTAAGAAAAAATACACCACAAATTACGTTACGATCGAGTTTTAAACCCTCGTTTCCCCTAATTAAAGGTATATCCTATATATCCTAAGACAGGTTATAGAAGGGGGAACAAAACGTATATAGTGAATATGTGGCACAGATTCGATTTAAGGGGTTACAAGTGACCGAAAACCGAAAACGCCCGAACCTAAAAAAAAATACACCACAGATTGCGTAACGATCGAGTTTTGACCCCTCGTATTCCCTAATCACAGGTATATCCTATATATCATAAGACAGGTTATAGAAGGGGGAACAAAACCTATATAGTGAATATGTGGCACAGATGCAATTTAAGGGGTAACAAGTGACCGAAAAGCGAAATCGGCCGAACCTAAGAAAAAATACACCACAAATTACGTTACGATCGAGTTTTGACCCCTCGTATCCCCTAATTACAGGTATATCCTATATATCCTAAGAAAGGTAATAGAAGGAGTAACAAACCCTATATAGTTAATATGTGGCACAGATGCGATTTAAGGGGTTACAAGTGACCGAAAACGGCCGAACCTAAGAAAAAATACACCAGAAATTACGTGACGATCGAGTTTTAAACCCTCGTATCCCCTAATTAAAGGTATATCCTATATATCCTAAGACAGGTTATAGAAGGGGGAACAAAACTTTTGTAGTGAATATGTGGCACAGATTCGATTTAAGGGGTTACAAGTGACCGAAAACGACCGAACCTAAGAAAAAATACACCACAAATTACGTTATGATCGAGTTTTGAACCCCCGTATCCCCTAATTACAGGTATATCCTATATATCCTAAGAAAGGTAATAGAAGGGGGAAAAAAACCTATATAGTGAATATGTGGCACAGATGCGATTTAAGGGTTTACAAGTGACCGAAAACGGCCGAAACTATGAAAAAATACACCACAAATTACGTGACGATCGAGTTTTAAACCCTCGTATCCCCTAATTAAAGGTATATCCTATATATCCTAAGAAAGGTAATAGAAGGGGGAACAAAACCTTTATAGTGAATATGTGGCACAGATGCGATTTAAGGGGTAACAAGTGACCGAAAAGCGAAATCGGCCGAACCTAAGAAAAAATACACCACAAATTACGTTACGATCGAGTTTTGACCCCTCGTATCCCCAAATTACAGGTATATCCTATATATCCTAAGAAATGTAATAGAAGGAGTAACAAACCCTATATAGTTAATATGTGGCACAGATGCGATTTAAGGGTTTACAAGTGACCGAAAACGGCCGAAACTATGAAAAAATACACCACAAATTAAGTTACGATCGAGTTTTAAACCCTCGTATTCCCTAATTAAAGGTATATCCTATATATCCTAAAAAAGGTTATAGAAGGGGGAACAAAACGTATATAGTGAATATGTGGCACAGATTCGATTTAAGGGGTTACAAGTGACCGAAAACGGCCGAACCTAAGAAAAAATACACCACAAATTACGTTACGATCGAGTTTTGAACCCCCGTATCCCGTAATTACAGGTATATCCTATATATCCTAAGAAAGGTAATAGAAGGGGGAACAAAACCTATATAGTGGCACAGATGCGATTTAAGGGGTAACAAGTGACCGAAAAGCGAAATCGGCCGAACCTAAGAAAAAATACACCACAAATTACGTTACGATCGAGTTTTGACCCCTCGTATCCCCTAATTACAGGTATATCCTATATATCCTAAGAAAGGTAATAGAAGGAGTAACAAACCCTATATAGTTAATATGTGGCACAGATGCGATTTAAGGGGTTACAAGTGACCGAAAACGGCCGAACCTAAGAAAAAATACACCACAAATTACGTTACGATCGAGTTTTAAACCCTCGTATCCCCTAAATAAAGGTATATCCTATATATTCTAAGACAGGTTATAGAAGGGGGAACAAAACGTATATAGTGAATATGTGGCACAGATTCGATTTAAGGGGTTACAAGTGACCGAAAAGCGAAATCGGCCGAACCTAAGAAAAAATACACTACAGATTGCGTAACGATCGAGTTTTGACCCCTCGTATTCCCTAATCACAGGTATATCCTATATATCATAAGACAGGTTATAGAAAGGGGAACAAAACATATATAGTGAATATGTGGCACAGATGCAATTTAAGGGGTAACAAGTGACCGAAAAGCGAAATCGGCCGAACCTAAGAAAAAATACACCACAAATTACGTTACGATCGAGTTTTGACCCCTCGTATCCCCTAATTACAGGTATATCCTATATATCCTAAGAAAGGTAATAGAAGGAGTAACAAACCCTATATAGTTAATATGTGGCACAGATGCGATTTAAGGGGTTACAAGTGACCGAAAACGGCCGAACCTAAGAAAAAATACACCACAAATTACGTTACGATCGAGTTTTAAACCCTCGTATCCCCTAATTACAGTTATATCCTATATATCCTAAGACAGGTTATAGAAGGGGGAACAAAACGTATATAGTGAATATGTGGCACAGATTCGATTTAAGGGGTTACAAGTGACCGAAAACAGAAAACGCCCGAACCTAAGAAAAAATACACCACAGATTGCGTAACGATCGAGTTTTGACCCCTCGTATTCCCTAATCACAGGTATATCCTATATATCATAAGACAGGTTATAGAAGGGGGAACAAAACCTATATAGTGAATATGTGGCACAGATGCAATTTAAGGGGTAACAAGTGACCGAAAAGCGAAATCGGCCGAACCTAAGAAAAAATACACCACAAATTACGTTTCGATCGAGTTTTGACCCCTCGTATCCCCTAATTACAGGTATATCCTATATATCCTAAGAAAGGTTATAGAAGGAGTTACAAACCCTATATAGTTAATATGTGGCACAGATGCGATTTAAGGGGTTATAAGTGACCGAAAACGGCCGAACCTATGAAAAAATACACCACAAATTACGTTACGATCGAGTTTTGAACCCCCGTATCCCTTAATTACAGGTATATCCTATATATCCTAAGAAAGGTAATAGAAGGGGGAACAAAACCTATATAGTGAATATGTGGCACAGATGCGATTTAAGGGGTAACAAGTGACCGAAAAGCGAAATCGGCCGAACCTAAGAAAAAATACACCTCAAATTACGTTACGATCGAGTTTTGACCCCTCGTATCCCCAAATTACAGGTATATCCTATATATCCTAAGAAAGGTAATAGAAGGAGTAACAAACCCTATATAGTTAATATGTGGCACAGATGCGATTTAAGGTTAACAAGTGACCGAAAACGCCCGAACCTATGAAAAAATACACCACAAATTACGTTACGATCGAGTTTTAAACCCTCGTATTCCCTAATTAAAGGTATATCCTATATATCCTAAGACAGGTTATAGAAGGGGGAACAAAACGTATATAGTGAATATGTGGCACAGATTCGATTTAAGGGGTTACAAGTGACCGAAAACGGCCGAACCTAAGAAAAAATACACCACAAATTACGTTACGATCGAGTTTTGAACCCCCGTATCCCCTAATTACAGGTATATCCTATATATCCTAAGAAAGGTAATAGAAAGGGGAACAAAAATTATATAGTGAATATGTGGCACAGATGCGATTTAAGGGGTAACAAGTGACCGAAAAGCGAAATCGGCAGAACCTAAGAAAAAATACACCACAAATTACGTTACGATCGAGTTTTGACCCCTCGTATCCCCTAATTACAGGTATATCCTATATATCCTAAGAAAGGTAATAGAAGGAGTAACAAACCCTATATAGTTAATATGTGGCACAGATGCGATTTAAGGGGTTACAAGTGACCGAAAACGGCCGAACCTAAGAAAAAATACACCACAAATTACGTTACGATCGAGTTTTAAACCCTCGTATCCCCTAATTAAAGGTATATCCTATATATCCTAAGACAGGTTATAGAAGGGGGAACAAAACCTATATAGTGAATATGTGGCACAGATTCGATTTAAGGGGTTACAAGTGACCGAAAACCGAAAACGCCCGAACCTAAGAAAAAATACACCACAGATTGCGTAACGATCGAGTTTTGACCCCTCGTATTCCCTAATCACAGGTATATCCTATATATCATAAGACAGGTTATAGAAGGGGGAACAAAACCTATATAGTGAATATGTGGCACAGATGCAATTTAAGGGGTAACAAGTGGCCGAAAAGCAAAATCGGCCGAACCTAAGAAAAAATACACCACAAATTACGTTACGATCGAGTTTTGACCCCTCGTATGCCCTAATTACAGGTATATCCTATATATCCTAAGAAAGGTAATAGAAGGAGTAACAAACCCTATATAGTTAATATGTGGCACAGATGCGATTTAAGGGGTTACAAGTGACCGAAAACAGCCGGACCTAAGAAAAAATACACTACAAATTACGTTACGATCGAGTTTTGAACCCCCGTATCCCCTAATTACAGGTATATCCTTTATATCCTAAGAAAGGTAATAGAAGGAGTAACAAATCCTATATAGTTAATATGTGGCACAGATGCGATTTAAGGGTTTACAAGTGACCGAAAACGGCCGAACCTCTGAAAAAATACACCACAAATTACGTTACGATCGAGTTTTAAACCCTCGTATTCCCTAATTAAAGGTATATCCTATATATCCTAAGAAAGTTAATAGAAGGGGGAACAAAACGTATATAGTGAATATGTGGCACAGATGTGATTTAAGGGGTAACAAGTGACCGAAAAGCGAAATCGGATGAACCTAAGAAAAAATACACCACAAATTACGTTACGATCGAGTTTTGACCCCTCGTATCCCCTAATTACAGGTATATCCTATATATCCTAAGAAAGGTAATAGAAGTAGTAACAAACCCTATATAGTTAATATGTGGCACAGATGCGATTTAAGGGGTTACAAGTGACCGAAAACGGCCGAACCTATGAAAAAATACACCACAGATTACGTTACGATCGAGTTTTAAACCCTCGTTTCCCCTAATTAAAGGTATATCCTATATATCCTAAGACAGGTTATAGAAGGGGGAACAAAACGTATATAGTGAATATGTGGCACAGATTCGATTTAAGGGGTTACAAGTGACCGAAAACCGAAAACGCCCGAACCTAAAAAAAAATACACCACAAATTGCGTAACGATCGAGTTTTGACCCCTCGTATTCCCTAATCACAGGTATATCCTATATATCATAAGACAGGTTATAGAAGGGGACACAAAACCTATATAGTGAATATGTGGCACAGATGCAATTTAAGGGGTAACAAGTGACCGAAAAGCGAAATCGGCCGAACCTAAGAAAAAATACACCACAAATTACGTTACGATCGAGTTTTGACCCCTCGTATCCCCTAATTACAGGTATATCCTATATATCCTAAGAAAGGTAATAGAAGGAGTAACAAACCCTATATAGTTAATATGTGGCACAGATGCGATTTAAGGGGTTACAAGTGACCAAAAACGGCCGAACCTAAGAAAAAATACACCACAAATTACGTGACGATCGAGTTTTAAACCCTCGTATCCCCTAATTAAAGGTATATCCTATATATCCTAAGACAGGTTATAGAAGGGGGAACAAAACTTTTGTAGTGAATATGTGGCACAGATTCGATTTAAGGGGTTACAAGTGACCGAAAACGGCCGAACCTAAGAAAAAATACACCACAAATTACGTTATGATCGAGTTTTGAACCCCCGTATCCCCTAATTACAGGTATATCCTATATATCCTAAGAAAGGTAATAGAAGGGGGAAAAAAACCTATATAGTGAATATGTGGCACAGATGCAATTTAAGGGGTAACAAGTGACCGAAAAGCAAAATCGGCAGAACCTAAGAAAAAATACACCACAAATTACGTTACGATCGAGTTTTGACCCCTCGTATCCCCTAATTACAGGTATATCCTATATATCCTAAGAAAGGTAATAGAAGGAGTAACAAACCCTATATAGTTAATATGTGGCACAGATGCGATTTAAGGGGTTACAAGTGACCGAAAACGGCCGAACCTAAGAAAAAATACACCACAAATTACGTTACGATCGAGTTTTGAACCCCCGTATCCCTTAATTACAGGTATATCCTATATATCCTAAGAAAGGTAATAGAAGGGGGAACAAAACCTTTATAGTGAATATGTGGCACAGATGCGATTTAAGGGGTAACAAGTGACCGAAAAGCGAAATCGGCCGAACCTAAGAAAAAATACACCACAAATTACGTTACGATCGAGTTTTGACCCCTCGTATCCCCAAATTACAGGTATATCCTATATATCCTAAGAAATGTAATAGAAGGAGTAACAAACCCTATATAGTTAATATGTGGCACAGATGCGATTTAAGGGTTTACAAGTGACAGAAAACGGCCGAAACTATGAAAAAATACACCACAAATTACGTTACGATCGAGTTTTAAACCCTCGTATTCCCTAATTAAAGGTATATCCTATATATCCTAAGACAGGTTATAGAAGGGGGAACAAAACGTATATAGTGAATATGTGGCACAGATTCGATTTAAGGGGTTACAAGTGACCGAAAACGGCCGAACCTAAGAAAAAATACACCACAAATTACGTTACGATCGAGTTTTGAACCCCCGTATCCCGTAATTACAGGTATATCCTATATATCCTCAGAAAGGTAATAGAAGGGGGAACAAAACCTATATAGTGAATATGTGGCACAGATGCGATTTAAGGGGTAACAAGTGACCGAAAAGCAAAATCGGCAGAACCTAAGAAAAAATACACCACAAATTACGTTACGATCGAGTTTTGACCCCTCGTATCCCCTAATTACAGGTATATCCTATATATCCTAAGAAATGTAATAGAAGGAGTAACAAACCCTATATAGTTAATATGTGGCACAGATGCGATTTAAGGGGTTACAAGTGACCGAAAACGGCCGAACCTAAGAAAAAATACACCACAAATTACGTTACGATCGAGTTTTAAACCCTCGTATCCCCTAAATAAAGGTATATCCTATATATTCTAAGACAGGTTATAGAAGGGGGAACAAAACGTATATAGTGAATATGTGGCACAGATTCGATTTAAGGGGTTACAAGTGACCGAAAAGCGAAATCGGCCGAACTTAAGAAAAAATACACTACAGATTGCGGAACGATCGAGTTTTGACCCCTCGTTTTCCCTAATCACAGGTATATTCTATATATCATAAGACAGGTTATAGAAAGGGGAACAATACATATATAGTGAATATGTGGCACAGATGCAGTTTAAGGGGTAACAAGTGACCGAAAAGCGAAATCGGCCGAACCTAAGAAAAAATACACCACAAATTACGTTACGATCGAGTTTTGACCCCTCGTATCCCCTAATTACAGGTATATCCTATATATCCTAAGAAAGGTAATAAAAGGAGTAACAAACCCTATATAGTTAATATGTGGCACAGATGCGATTTAAGGGGTTACAAGTGACCGAAAACGGCCGGACCTAAGAAAAAATACACTACAAATTACGTTACGATCGAGTTTTGAACCCCCGTATCCCCTAATTACAGGTATATCCTTTATATCCTAAGAAAGGTAATAGAAGGAGTAACAAATCCTATATAGTTAATATGTGGCACAGATGCGATTAAAGGGTTTACAAGTGACCGAAAACGGCCGAACCTCTGAAAAAATACACCACAAATTACGTTACGATCGAGTTTTAAACCCTCGTATTCCCTAATTAAAGGTATATCCTATATATCCTAAGAAAGTTAATAGAAGGGGGAACAAAACGTATATAGTGAATATGTGGCACAGATGCGATTTAAGGAGTAACAAGTGACCGAAAAGCGAAATCGGCCGAACCTAAGAAAAAATACACCACAAATTACGTTACGATCGAGTTTTGACCCCTCGTATCCCCTAATTACAGGTATATCCTATATATCCTAAGAAAGGTAATAGAAGGAGTAACAAACCCTATATAGTTAATATGTGGCACAGATGCGATTTAAGGGGTTACAAGTGACCGAAAACGGCCGAACCTAAGAAAAAATACACCACAAATTACGTTACGATCGAGTTTTAAACCCTCGTTTCCCCTAATTAAAGGTATATCCTATATATCCTAAGACAGGTTATAGAAGGGGGAACAAAACTTTTGTAGTGAATATGTGGCACAGATTCGATTTAAGGGGTTACAAGTGACCGAAAACGACCGAACCTAAGAAAAAATACACCACAAATTACGTTATGATCGAGTTTTGAACCCCCGTATCCCCTAATTACAGGTATATCCTATATATCCTAAGAAAGGTAATAGAAGGGGGAACAAAACCTATATAGTGAATATGTGGCACAGATGCAATTTAAGGGGTAACAAGTGACCGAAAAGCGAAATCGGCCGAACCTAAGAAAAAATACACCACAAATTACGTTACGATCGAGTTTTGACCCCTCGTATCCCCTAATTACAGGTATATCCTATATATCCTAAGAAAGGTAATAGAAGGAGTAACAAACCCTATATAGTTAATATGTGGCACAGATGCGATTTAAGGGGTTACAAGTGACCGAAAACGGCCGAACCTCAGAAAAAATACACCACAAATTACGTTACGATCGAGTTTTAAACCCTCGTATCCCCTAATTACAGTTATATCCTATATATCCTAAGACAGGTTATAGAAGGGGGAACAAAACGTATATAGTGAATATGTGGCACAGATTCGATTTAAGGGGTTACAAGTGACCGAAAACGGCCGAACCTAAGAAAAAATACACCACAAATTACGTTACGATCGAGTTTTGAACCCCCGTATCCCCTAATTACAGGTATATCCTATATATCCTAAGAAAGGTAATAGAAGGGGGAACAAAAATTATATAGTGAATATGTGGCACAGATGCGATTTAAGGGGTAACAAGTGACCGAAAAGCGAAATCGGCAGAACCTAAGAAAAAATACACCACAAATTACGTTACGATCGAGTTTTGACCCCTCGTATCCCCTAATTACAGGTATATCCTATATATCCTAAGAAAGGTAATAGAAGGAGTAACAAACCCTATATAGTTAATATGTGGCACAGATGCGATTTAAGGGGTTACAAGTGACCGAAAACGGCCGAACCTAAGAAAAAATACACCACAAATTACGTTACGATCGAGTTTTAAACCCTCGTATCCCCTAATTAAAGGTATATCCTATATATCCTAAGACAGGTTATAGAAGGGGGAACAAAACCTATATAGTGAATATGTGGCACAGATTCGATTTAAGGGGTTACAAGTGACCGAAAACCGAAAACGCCCGAACCTAAGAAAAAATACACCACAGATTGCGTAACGATCGAGTTTTGACCCCTCGTATTCCCTAATCACAGGTATATCCTATATATCATAAGACAGGTTATAGAAGGGGGAACAAAACCTATATAGTGAATATGTGGCACAGATGCAATTTAAGGGGTAACAAGTGACCGAAAAGCAAAATCGGCCGAACCTAAGAAAAAATACACCACAAATTACGTTACGATCGAGTTTTGACCCCTCGTATCCCCTAATTACAGGTATATCCTATATATCCTAAGAAAGGTAATAGAAGGAGTAACAAACCCTATATAGTTAATATGTGGCACAGATGCGATTTAAGGGGTTACAAGTGACCGAAAACGGCCGGACCTAAGAAAAAATACACCACAAATTACGTTACGATCGAGTTTTGACCCCTCGTATCCCCTAATTACAGGTATATCCTATATATCCTAAGAAAGGTAATAGAAGTAGTAACAAACCCTATATAGTTAATATGTGGCACAGATGCGATTTAAGGGGTTACAAGTGACCGAAAACGGCCGAACCTATGCAAAAATACACCACAGATTACGTTACGATCGAGTTTTAAACCCTCGTTTCCCCTAATTAAAGGTATATCCTATATATCCTAAGACAGGTTATAGAAGGGGGAACAAAACGTATATAGTGAATATGTGGCACAGATTCGATTTAAGGGGTTACAAGTGACCGAAAACCGAAAACGCCCGAACCTAAAAAAAAATACACCACAGATTGCGTAACGATCGAGTTTTGACCCCTCGTATTCCCTAATCACAGGTATATCCTATATATCATAAGACAGGTTATAGAAGGGGACACAAAACCTATATAGTGAATATGTGGCACAGATGCAATTTAAGGGGTAACAAGTGACCGAAAAGCGAAATCGGCCGAACCTAAGAAAAAATACACCACAAATTACGTTACGATCGAGTTTTGACCCCTCGTATCCCCTAATTACAGGTATATCCTATATATCCTAAGAAAGGTAATAGAAGGAGTAACAAACCCTATATAGTTAATATGTGACACAGATGCGATTTAAGGGGTTACAAGTGACCGAAAACGGCCGAACCTAAGAAAAAATACACCACAAATTACGTGACGATCGAGTTTTAAACCCTCGTATCCCCTAATTAAAGGTATATCCTATATATCCTAAGACAGGTTATAGAAGGGGGAACAAAACTTTTGTAGTGAATATGTGGCACAGATTCGATTTAAGGGGTTACAAGTGACCGAAAACGGCCGAACCTAAGAAAAAATTCACCACAAATTACGTTATGATCGAGTTTTGAACCCCCGTATCCCCTAATTACAGGTATATCCTATATATCCTAAGAAAGGTAATAGAAGGGGGAACAAAACCTATATAGTGAATATGTGGCACAGATGCAATTTAAGGGGTAACAAGTGACCGAAAAGCAAAATCGGCAGAACCTAAGAAAAAATACACCACAAATTACGTTACGATCGAGTTTTGACCCCTCGTATCCCCTAATTACAGGTATATCCTATATATCCTAAGAAAGGTAATAGAAGGAGTAACAAACCCTATATAGTTAATATGTGGCACAGATGCGATTTAAGGGGTTACAAGTGACCGAAAACGGCCGAACCTAAGAAAAAATACACCACAAATTACGTTACGATCGAGTTTTGAACCCCCGTATCCCTTAATTACAGGTATATCCTATATATCCTTAGAAAGGTAATAGAAGGGGGAACAAAACCTTTATAGTGAATATGTGGCACAGATGCGATTTAAGGGGTAACAAGTGACCGAAAAGCGAAATCGGCCGAACCTAAGAAAAAATACACCACAAATTACGTTACGATCGAGTTTTGACCCCTCGTATCCCCAAATTACAGGTATATCCTATATATCCTAAGAAATGTAATAGAAGGAGTAACAAACCCTATATAGTTAATATGTGGCACAGATGCGATTTAAGGGTTTACAAGTGACAGAAAACGGCCGAAACTATGAAAAAATACACCACAAATTACGTTACGATCGAGTTTTAAACCCTCGTATTCCCTAAGTAAAGGTATATCCTATATATCCTAAGACAGGTTATAGAAGGGGGAACAAAACGTATATAGTGAATATGTGGCACAGATTCGATTTAAGGGGTTACAAGTGACCGAAAACGGCCGAACCTAAGAAAAAATACACCACAAATTACGTTACGATCGAGTTTTGAACCCCCGTATCCCGTAATTACAGGTATATCCTATATATCCTCAGAAAGGTAATAGAAGGGGGAACAAAACCTATATAGTGAATATGTGGCACAGATGCGATTTAAGGGGTAACAAGTGACCGAAAAGCAAAATCGGCAGAACCTAAGAAAAAATACACCACAAATTACGTTACGATCGAGTTTTGACCCCTCGTATCCCCTAATTACAGGTATATCCTATATATCCTAAGAAAGGTAATAGAAGGAGTAACAAACCCTATATAGTTAATATGTGGCACAGATGCGATTTAAGGGGTTACAAGTGACCGAAAACGGCCGAACCTAAGAAAAAATACACCACAAATTACGTTACGATCGAGTTTTAAACCCTCGTATCCCCTAAATAAAGGTATATCCTATATATTCTAAGACAGGTTATAGAAGGGGGAACAAAACGTATATAGTGAATATGTGGCACAGATTCGATTTAAGGGGTTACAAGTGACCGAAAAGCGAAATCGGCCGAACTTAAGAAAAAATACACTACAGATTGCGTAACGATCGAGTTTTGACCCCTCGTTTTCCCTAATCACAGGTATATTCTATATATCATAAGACAGGTTATAGAAAGGGGAACAAAACATATATAGTGAATATGTGGCACAGTTGCAATTTAAGGGGTAACAAGTGACCGAAAAGCGAAATCGGCCGAACCTAAGAAAAAATACACCACAAATTACGTTACGATCGAGTTTTGACCCCTCGTATCCCCTAATTACAGGTATATCCTATATATCATAAGAAAGGTAATAGAAGGAGTAACAAACCCTATATAGTTAATATGTGGCACAGATGCGATTTAAGGGGTTACAAGTGACCGAAAACGGCCGAACCTAAGAAAAAATACACCACAAATTACGTTACAATCGAGTTTTAAACCCTCGTATCCCCTAATTACAGTTATATCCTATATATCCTAAGACAGGTTATAGAAGGGGGAACAAAACGTATATAGTGAATAAGTGGCACAGATTCAATTTAAGGGGTTACAAGTGACCGAAAACCGAAAACGCCCGAACCTAAGAAAAAATACACCACAGATTGCGTAACGATCGAGTTTTGACCCCTCGTATTCCCTAATCACAGGTATATCCTATATATCATAAGACAGGTTATAGAAGGGGGAACAAAACCTATATAGTGAATATGTGGCACAGATGCAATTTAAGGGGTAACAAGTGACCGAAAAGCAAAATCGGCCGAACCTAAGAAAAAATACACCACAAATTACGTTACGATCGAGTTTTGACCCCTCGTATCCCCTAATTACAGGTATATCCTATATATCCTAAGAAAGGTAATAGAAGGAGTAACAAACCCTATATAGTTAATATGTGGCACAGATGCGATTTAAGGGGTTATAAGTGACCGAAAACGGCCGAACCTATGAAAAAATACACCACAAATTACGTTACGATCGAGTTTTGAACCCCCGTATCCCTTAATTACAGGTATATCCTATATATCCTAAGAAAGGTAATAGAAGGGGGAACAAAACCTATATAGTGAATATGTGGCACAGATGCGATTTAAGGGGTAACAAGTGACCGAAAAGCGAAATCGGCCGAACCTAAGAAAAAATACACCACAAATTACGTTACGATCGAGTTTTGACCCCTCGTATCCCCAAATTACAGGTATATCCTATATATCCTAAGAAAGGTAATAGAAGGAGTAACAAACCCTATATAGTTAATATGTGGCACAGATGCGATTTAAGGGGTTACAAGTGACCGAAAACGGCCGAACCTATGAAAAAATACACCACAAATTACGTTACGATCGAGTTTTAAACCCTCGTATTCCCTAATTAAAGGTATATCCTATATATCCTAAGACAGGTTATAGAAGGGGGAACAAAACGTATATAGTGAATATGTGGCACAGATTCGATTTAAGGGGTTACAAGTGACCGAAAACGGCCGAACCTAAGAAAAAATACACCACAAATTACGTTACGATCGAGTTTTGAACCCACGTATCCCCTAATTACAGGTATATCCTATATATCCTAAGAAAGGTAATAGAAGGGGGAACAAAAATTATATAGTGAATATGTTGCACAGATGCGATTTAAGGGGTAACAAGTGACCGAAAAGCAAAATCGGCAGAACCTAAGAAAAAATACACCACAAATTACGTTACGATCGAGTTTTGACCCCTCGTATCCCCTAATTACAGGTATATCCTATATATCCTAAGAAAGGTAATAGAAGGAGTAACAAACCCTATATAGTTAATATGTGAAACAGATGCGATTTAAGGGGTTACAAGTGACCGAAAACGGCCGAACCTAAGAAAAAATACACCACAAATTACGTTACGATCGAGTTTTAAACCCTCGTATCCCCTAATTAAAGGTATATCCTATATATCCTAAGACAGGTTATAGAAGGGGGGACAAAACCTATATAGTGAATATGTGGCACAGATTCGATTTAAGGGGTTACAAGTGACCGAAAACCGAAAACGCCCGAACCTAAGAAAAAATACACCACAGATTGCGTAACGATCGAGTTTTGACCCCTCGTATTCCCTAATCACAGGTATATCCTATATATCCTAAGACAGGTTATAGAAGGGGGAACAAAACGTATATAGTGAATATGTGGCACAGATGCAATTTAAGGGGAAACAAGTGACCGAAAAGCGAAATCGGCCGAACCTAAGAAAAAATACACCACAAATTACGTTACGATCGAGTTTTGACCCCTCGTATCCCCTAATTACAGGTATAACCTATATATCCTAAGAAAGGTAATAGAAGGAGTAACAAACCCTATATAGTTAATATGTGGCACAGATGCGATTTAAGGGGTTACAAGTGACCGAAAACGGCCGGACCTAAGAAAAAAATACACCACAAATTACGTTACGATCGAGTTTTGAACCCCCGTATCCCCTAATTACAGGTATATCCTTTATATCCTAAGAAAGTTAATAGAAGGAGTAACAAATCCTATATAGTTAATATGTGGCACAGATGCGATTTCAGGGTTTACAAGTGACAGAAAACGGCCGAACCTATGAAAAAATACACCACAAATTACGTTACGATCGAGTTTTAAACCCTCGTATTCCCTAATTAAAGGTATATCCTATATATCCTAAGACAGGTTATAGAAGGGGGAACAAAACGTATATAGTGAATATGTGGCACAGATTCGATTTAAGGGGTTACAAGTGACCGAAAACGGCCGAACCTAAGAAAAAATACACCACAAATTACGTTACGATCGAGTTTTGAACCCCCGTATCCCCTAAATACAGGTATATCCTATATATCCTAAGAAAGGTAATAGAAGGGGGAACAAAACCTATATAGTGAATATGTGGCACAGATGCGATTTAGGGGGTAACAAGTGACCGAAAAGCGAAATCGGCCGAACCTAAGAAAAAATACACCACAAATTACGTTACGATCGAGTTTTGACCCCTCGTATCCCCTAATTACAGGTATATCCTATATATCCTAAGAAAGGTAATAGAAGGAGTAACAAACCCTATATAGTTAATATGTGGCACAGATGCGATTTAAGGGGTTACAAGTGACCGAAAACGGCCGAACCTAAGAAAAAATACACCACAAATTACGTTACAATCGAGTTTTGAACCCCCGTATCCCCTAATTACAGGTATATCCTATATATCCTAAGAAAGGTAATAGAAGGGGGAACAAAACCTATATAGTGAATATGTGGCACAGATGCGATTTAAAGGGTAACAAGTGACCGAAAAGCGAAATCGGCCGAACCTAAGAAAAAATACACCACAAATTACGTTACGATCGAGTTTTGACCCCTCGTATCCCCAAATTACAGGTATATCCTATATATCCTAAGAAAGGTAATAGAAGGAGTAACAAACCCTATATAGTTAATATGTGGCACAGATGCGATTTAAGGGTTTACAAGTGACCGAAAACGGCCGAACCTATGAAAAAATACACCACAAATTACGTTACGATCGAGTTTTAAACCCTCGTATCCCCTAATTAAAGGTATATCCTATATATCCTAAGACAGGTTATAGAAGGGGGAACAAAACGTATATAGTGAATATGTGGCACAGATTCGATTTAAGGGGTTACAAGTGACCGAAAACGGCCGAACCTAAGAAAAAATACACCACAAATTACGTTACGATCGAGTTTTGAACCCCCGTATCCCCTAATTACAGGTATATCCTATATATCCTAAGAAAGGGAATAGAAGGGGGAACAAAACCTATATAGTGAATATGTGGCACAGATGCGATTTAAGGGGTAACAAGTGACCGAAAAGCGAAATCGGCAGAACCTAAGAAAAAATACACCACAAATTACGTTACGATCGAGTTTTGACCCCTCGTATCCCCTAATTACAGGTATATCCTATTTATCCTAAGAAAGGTAATAGAAGGAGTAACAAACCCTATATAGTTAATATGTGGCACAGATGCGATTTAAGGGGTTACAAGTGACCGAAAACGGCCGAACCTAAGAAAAAATACACCACAAATTACGTTACGATCGAGTTTTAAACCCTCGTATCCCCTAATTAAAGGTATATCCTATATATCCTAAGACAGGTTATAGAAGGGGGAACAAAACGTATATAGTGTATATGTGGCACAGATTCGATTTAAGGGGTTACAAGTGACCGAAAGGCGAAATCGGCCGAACCTAAGAAAAAATACACCACAGATTGCGTAACGATCGAGTTTTGACCCCTCGTATTCCCTAATCACAGGTATATCCTATATATCATAAGACAGGTTATAGAAGGGGGAACAAAACCTATATAGTGAATATGTGGCACAGATGCAATTTAAGGGGAAACAAGTGACCGAAAAGCGAAATCGGCCGAACCTAAGAAAAAATACACCACAAATTACGTTACGATCGAGTTTTGACCCCTCGTATCCCCTAATTACAGGTATATCCTATATATCCTAAGAAAGTTAATAGAAGGAGTAACAAACCCTATATAGTTAATATGTGGCACAGATGCGATTTAAGGGGTTACAAGTGACCGAAAACGGCCGGACCTAAGAAAAAATACACCACAAATTACGTTACGATCGAGTTTTGAACCCCCGTATCCCCTAATTACAGGTATATCCTTTATATCCTAAGAAAGTTAATAGAAGGAGTAACAAATCCTATATAGTTAATATGTGGCACAGATGCGATTTCAGGGTTTACAAGTGACCGAAAACGGCCGAACCTATGAAAAAATACACCACAAATTACGTTACGATCGAGTTTTAAACCCTCGTATTCCCTAATTAAAGGTATATCCTATATATCCTAAGACAGGTTATAGAAGGGGGAACAAAACGTATATAGTGAATATGTGGCACAGATGCAATTTAAGGGGAAACAAGTGACCGAAAAGCGAAATCGGCCGAACCTAAGAAAAAATACACCACAAATTACGTTACGATCGAGTTTTGACCCCTCGTATCCCCTAATTACAGGTATATCCTATATATCCTAAGAAAGGTTATAGAAGGAGTAACAAACCCTATATAGTTAATATGTGGCACAGATGCGATTTAAGGGTTTACAAGTGACCGAAAACGGCCGGACCTAAGAAAAAATACACCACAAATTACGTTACGATCGAGTTTTGAACCCCCGTATCCCCTAATTACAGGTATATCCTTTATATCCTAAGAAAGTTAATAGAAGGAGTAACAAATCCTATATAGTTAATATGTGGCACAGATGCGATTTCAGGGTTTACAAGTGACCGAAAACGGCCGAACCTATGAAAAAATACACCACAAATTACGTTACGATCGAGTTTTAAACCCTCGTTTTCCCTAATTAAAGGTATATCCTAAGACAGGTTATAGAAGGGGGAACAAAACGTATATAGTGAATATGTGGCACAGATTCGATTTAAGGGGTTACAAGTGACCGAAAACGGCCGAACCTAAGAAAAAATACACCACAAATTACGTTACGATCGAGTTTTGAACCCCCGTATCCCCTAAATACAGGTATATCCTATATATCCTAAGAAAGGTAATAGAAGGGGGAACAAAACCTATATAGTGAATATGTGGCACAGATGCGATTTAGGGGGTAACAAGTGACCGAAAAGCGAAATCGGCCGAACCTAAGAAAAAATACACCACAAATTACGTTACGATCGAGTTTTGACCCCTCGTATCCCCTAATTACAGGTATATCCTATATATCCTAAGAAAGGTAATAGAAGGAGTAACAAACCCTATATAGTTAATATGTGGCACAGATGCGATTTAAGGGGTTACAAGTGACCGAAAACGGCCGAACCTAAGAAAAAATACACCACAAATTACGTTGACGTTGCGCACGATATTGGTGTCACTTTGGAAATATGGGTTAGATGGCGGGTTATTCAAATTCAAGCTCTTATCCTATACAATAAATAGCCATGTTATGCATATCATTCGAAAGGAAATAACCCATAGAAATCAATAACATAGATGAATTTGTGTTTTGTCTATTTTTTTATGAAACAAATTGCTCATTTCGATGTCTATAACGTCATTTTAAGGGTGTCCCGCTGTTACAATTTTGTTTTATGTGCGTCCTTGAAATCCCAGTGCGGTCTCATTAGTAAGTAGAATGGTTTAAAATTTTACAACTACATTGTATACATTTGACGCTAAATGAAGTAATAGACGTTTTTCACTTTAAGAGTAGGAAGATCGTCAGAAAAGTTTAAATAAAAAAGAGAAAAAATGTCCCAATTTGCTGCTCAACCCGTAAAAAAACTTTCTGTCTTCAATTTCATAATATATAACATACGAAAATGGATTTCAATAATATCAGAAAAATTATACATGTTCTGAAGAAACTATCTGAAGACATCATAATGTAACTGCGGTCTTATTTTAAAAACATCGTAATTTTTCCCGTGTCCAATAAAATGTCCCGATGGACAAAATAACACAAAAAATAATTCAAAGGCTTTTTATCAAACAAAATTCTACTATATCTCAAATTTTTATCACCTGGTAACTGATATGAATGGAAAATGCATTTAATTTCCTTTAAAATGATATGATATGTACTTTAGTTTGAGTTGCAGGTGGACAATCCGAACCGATCTAAGATGTCCAATGAAATGTCCCCGTAACCGTAATTTGACGTTCGCGTTATAATAACGTTAAACTGTATACGACTTTTTCTTGCATATTTGGCATAACATAATTTCATGAAATGGTTTATAAAATAAAGTTCTCGTTTAATATGCCTTAAAATGTAGATCTGCATTGTTTCAAGGATATAAGATGTCGAAATATTTAACTTGGATACTCCAAAAAGACAATGCTCCGGAGCTATAACAAAGAAAAAACTTACTATTGACCGCACCCCCACTTTATAAAAGCAAGATACATTGAAAAAGGAAATGCAAACAAAAGTGAGATCTTCTTTATTATCCTCCTCAGCAAAAAAAATAGGCAGTTAGTTTTCTCGTCTTAATTGTTTTACGTTGTCATTTCGGGGCCTTTTATAGCAGACTATGCGGTATGGGCTTTGCTTTTGAAGACCGTACAGTGACCTATATTGTTGTTAAATTTCTGTGTCATTTTGGTCTCTTGTAGAGAGTTGTCTCAGTGGCAATCGTACCACATCTTTTTTTTATATATATATTTCAATTATTTAACAAGACATCAAATTGTTATTTTGTGTAATTGTTGCATATATAATTCTTCGCAAAAATCAAAAATTGTTCAATGACATGTAATTAAAATTTTGTTCAAATTCAATGACATTTTGTATTTGCACCGGCTTGAAAAAATAAAACCATATACAGAAGCAACTTCGAAAATCTCTGTACTTTAAGCGGCATTTCACATGAGTAGAATATGAGGTCAACATTTGAAACTTTCCGTGGAACAACGTGAAAATCGTCGTTTTATTAGGAACGTCGTGTAACGCTAAGTGGCACCAAGACTGTGCGTAACGTCGTTACAATCGAGTTTTGAACCCCCGTATCCCCTAATTACAGGTATATCCTATATATCATAAGAAAGGTAATAGAAGGGGGAACAAAACCTATATAGTGAATATGTGGCACAGATGCGAGTTAAGGGGTAACAAGTGACCGAAAAGCGAAATCGGCCGAACCTAAGAAAAAATACACCACAAATTACGTTACGATCGAGTTTTGACCCCTCGTATCCCCTAATTACAGGTATATCCTATATATCCTAAGAAAGGTAATAGAAGGAGTAACAAACCCTATATAGTTAATATGTGGCACAGATGCGATTTATGGGGTTACAAGTGACCGAAAACGGCCGAACCTAAGAAAAAATACTACACAAATTACGTTACGATCGAGATTTGAACCCCCGTATCCCCTAATTGCAGGTATATCCTATATATCCTAAGAAAGGTAATAGAAGGGGGAACAAAACCTATATAGTGAATATGTGGCACAGATGCGATTTAAGGGGTAACAAGTGACCGAAAAGCGAAATAGGCCGAACCTAAGAAAAAATACACCACAAATTATGTTACGATCGAGTTTTGACCCCTCGTATTCCCTAATCACAGGTATATCCTATATATCATAAGACAGGTTATAGAAAGGGGAACAAAACATATAGTGAATATGTGGCACAGATGCAATTTAAGGGGTAACAAGTGACCGAAAAGCGAAATCGGCCGAACCTAAGAAAAAAATACACCACAAATTACGTTACGATCGAGTTTTGACCACTCGTATCCCCTAATTACAGGTATATCCTATATATCCTAAGAAAGGTAATAGAAGGAGTAACAAACCCTATATAGTTAATATGTGGCACAGATGCGATTTAAGGGGTTACAAGTGACCGAAAACGGCCGAACCTAAGAAAAAATACACCACAAATTACGTTACGATCGAGTTTTAAACCCTCGTATCCCCTAATTACAGGTATATCCTATATATCCTAAGACAGGTTATAGAAGGGGGAACAAAACGTATATAGTGAATATGTGGCACAGATTCGATTTAAGGGGTTACAAGTGACCGAAAACTGAAAACGCCCGAACCTAAGAAAAAATACACCACAGATTGCGTAACGATCGAGTTTTGACCCCTCGTATTCCCTAATCACAGGTATATCCTATATATCATAAGACAGGTTATAGAAGGGGGAACAAAACCTATATAGTGAATATGTGGCACAGATGCAATTTAAGGGGTAACAAGTGACTGAAAAGCAAAATCGGCCGAACCTAAGAAAAAATACACCACAAATTACGTTACGATCGAGTTTTGACCCCTCGTATCCCCTAATGACAGGTATATCCTATATATCCTAAGAAAGGTAATAGAAGGGGGAACAAAACATATATAGTGAATATGTGGCACAGATGCGATTTAAGGGGTAACAAGTGACCGAAAACGGCCAAACCTAAGAAAAAATACACCACAAATTACGTTACGATCGAGTTTTGAACCCCCGTATCCCCTAAATACAGGTATATCCTATATATCCTAAGAAAGGTAATAGATGGGGGAACAAAACCTATATAGTGAATATGTGGCACAGATGCGATTTAAGGGGTAACAAGTGACCGAAAAGCGAAATCGGCCGAACCTAAGAAAAAATACACCACAAATTATGTTACGATCGAGTTTTGACCCCTCGTATCCCCTAATTACAGGTATATCCTATATATCCTAAGAAAGGTAATAGAAGGAGTAACAAACCCTATATAGTTAATATGTGGCACAGATGCGATTTAAGGGGTTACAAGTGATCGAAAACGGCCGAACCTAAGAAAAAATACACCACAAATTACGTTACAATCGAGTTTTAAACCCTCGTATCCCCTAATTACAGTTATATCCTATATATCCTAAGACAGGTTATAGAAGGGGGAACAAAACGTATATAGTGAATATGTGGCACAGATTCGATTTAAGGGGTTACAAGTGACCGAAAACCGAAAACGCCCGAACCTAAGAAAAAATATACCACAGATTGCGTAACGATCGAGTTTTGACCCCTCGTATTCCCTAATCACAGGTATATCCTATATATCATAAGACAGGTTATAGAAGGGGGAACAAAACCTATATAGTGAATATGTGGCACAGATGCGATTTAAGGGGTAACAAGTGACCGAAAAGTGAAATCGGCCGAACCTCAGAAAAAATACACCACAAATTACGTTACGATCGAGTTTTGACCCCTCGTATCCCCTAATTACAGGTATATCCTATATATCATAAGAAAGGTAATAGAAGGAGTAACAAACCCTATATAGTTAATATATGGCACAGATGCGATTTAAGGGGTAACAAGTGACCGAAAAGTGAAATCGGCCGAACCTCAGAAAAAATACACCACAAATTACGTTACGATCGAGTTTTGACCCCTCGTATCCCCTAATTACAGGTATATCCTATATATCATAAGAAAGGTAATAGAAGGAGTAACAAACCCTATATAGTTAATATATGGCACAGATGCGATTTAAGGGGTTACAAGTGACCGAAAACGGCCGAACCTAAGAAAAAATACAACACAAATTACGTTACGATCGAGTTTTAAACCCTCGTATCCCCTAATTAAAGGTATATCCTATATATCCTAAGACAGGTTTAGAAGGGGGAACAAAACGTATATAGTGAATATGTGGCACAGATGCAATTTAAGGGGTAACAAGTGACCAAAAAGCGAAATCGGCCGAACCTAAGAAAAAATACACCACAAATTACGTTACAATCGAGTTTTGACCCCTCGTATCCCCTAATTACAGGTATATCCTATATATCCTAAGAAAGGTAATAGAAGGAGTAACAAACCCTATATAGTTAATATGTGGCACAGATGCGATTTAAGGGGTTACAAGTGATCGAAAACGGCCGAACCTAAGAAAAAATACACCACAAATTACGTTACAATCGAGTTTTAAACCCTCGTATCCCCTAATTACAGTTATATCCTATATATCCTAAGACAGGTTATAGAAGGGGGAACAAAACGTATATAGTGAATATGTGGCACAGATTCGATTTAA
Organism: Mytilus trossulus; assembly: GCF_036588685.1. Taxonomy (NCBI): domain Eukaryota; kingdom Metazoa; phylum Mollusca; class Bivalvia; order Mytilida; family Mytilidae; genus Mytilus; species Mytilus trossulus. The sequence continues at coordinate 65,740,218 of NC_086386.1, forward strand.
GGGGTTACAAGTGACCGAAAACCGAAAACGCCCGAACCTAAGAAAAAATATACCACAGATTGCGTAACGATCGAGTTTTGACCCCTCGTATTCCCTAATCACAGGTATATCCTATATATCATAAGACAGGTTATAGAAGGGGGAACAAAACCTATATAGTGAATATGTGGCACAGATGCGATTTAAGGGGTAACAAGTGACCGAAAAGTGAAATCGGCCGAACCTCAGAAAAAATACACCACAAATTACGTTACGATCGAGTTTTGACCCCTCGTATCCCCTAATTACAGGTATATCCTATATATCATAAGAAAGGTAATAGAAGGAGTAACAAACCCTATATAGTTAATATATGGCACAGATGCGATTTAAGGGGTTACAAGTGACCGAAAACGGCCGAACCTAAGAAAAAATACACCACAAATTACGTTACGATCGAGTTTTAAACCCTCGTATCCCCTAATTAAAGGTATATCCTATATATCCTAAGACAGGTTTAGAAGGGGGAACAAAACGTATATAGTGAATATGTGGCACAGATGCAATTTAAGGGGTAACAAGTGACCAAAAAGCGAAATCGGCCGAACCTAAGAAAAAATACACCACAAATTACGTTACAATCGAGTTTTGAACCCCCGTATCCCCTAATTAAAGGTATAACCTATATATCCTAAGACAGGTTTAGAAGGGGGAACAAAACCTATATAGTGAATATGTGGCAGAGATTCGATTTAAGGGGTTACAAGTGACCGAAAACCGAAAACGCCCGAACCTAAGAAAAAATATACCACAGATTGCGTAACGATCGAGTTTTGACCCCTCGTATTCCCTAATCACAGGTATATCCTATATATCATAAGACAGGTTATAGAAGGGGGAACAAAACCTATATAGTGAATATGTGGCACAGATGCAATTTAAGGGGTAACAAGTGACCGAAAAGCGAAATCGGCCGAACCTAAGAAAAAATACACCACAAATTACGTTACGATCGAGTTTTGACCCCCGTATCCCCTAATTACAGGTATATCCTATATATCCTAAGAAAGGTAATAGAAGGGGGAACAAAACCTATATAGTGAATATGTGGCACAGATGCGATTTAAGGGGTTACAAGTGACCGAAAAGCGAAATCGGCCGAACCTAAGAAAAAATACACCACAAATTACGTTACGATCGAGTTTTGACCCCTCGTATCCCCTAATTACAGGTATATCCTATATATCCTAAGAAAGGTAATAGAAGGAGTAACAAACCCTATATAGTTAATATGTGGCACAGATGCGATTTATGGGGTTACAAGTGACCGAAAACGGCCGAACCTAAGAAAAAATACTACACAAATTACGTTACGATCGAGTTTTGAACCCCCGTATCCCCTAATTACAGGTATATCCTATATATCCTAAGAAAGGTAATAGAAGGGGGAACAAAACGTATATAGTGAATATGTGGCACAGATGCGATTTAAGGGGTAACAAGTGACCGAAAAGCGAAATCGGCCGAACCTAAGAAAAAATACACCACAAATTATGTTACGATCGAGTTTTGACCCCTCGTATCCCCCACTTACAGGTATATCCTATATATCCTAAGAAAGGTAATAGAAGGAGTAACAAACCCTATATAGTTAATATGTGGCACAGATGCGATTTAAGGGGTTACAAGTGATCGAAAACGGCCGAACCTAAGAAAAAATACACCACAAATTACGTTACGATCGAGTTTTGAACCCCCGTATCACCTAATTACAGGTATATCCTATATATCCTAAGAAAGGTAATAGAAGGGGGAACAAAACCTATATAGTGAATATGTGGCACAGATTCGATTTAAGGGGTTACAAGTGACCGAAAACCGAAAACGCCCGAACCTGAGAAAAAATATACCACAGATTGCGTAACGATCGAGTTTTGACCCCTCGTATTCCCTAATCACAGGTATATCCTATATATCATAAGACAGGTTATAGAAGGGGGAACAAAACCTATATAGTGAATATGTGGCACAGATGCGATTTAAGGGGTAACAAGTAACCGAAAAGTGAAATCGGCCGAACCTAAGAAAAAATACACCACAAATTACGTTACGATCGAGTTTTGACCCCTCGTATCCCCTAATTACAGGTATATCCTATATATCATAAGAAAGGTAATAGAAGGAGTAACAAACCCTATATAGTTAATATATGGCACAGATGCGATTTAAGGGGTTACAAGTGACCGAAAACGGCCGAACCTAAGAAAAAATACACCACAAATTACGTTACGATCGAGTTTTAAACCCTCGTATCCCCTAATTAAAGGTATATCCTATATATCCTAAGACAGGTTTAGAAGGGGGAACAAAACGTATATAGTGAATATGTGGCACAGATGCAATTTAAGGGGTAACAAGTGACCAAAAAGCGAAATCGGCCGAACCTAAGAAAAAATACACCACAAATTACGTTACAATCGAGTTTTGAACCCCCGTATCCCCTAATTACAGGTATATCCTATGTATCCTAAGAAAGGTAATAGAAGGGGTAACAAAACCTATATAGTGAATATGTGGTACAGATTCGATTTAAGGGGTTACAAGTGACCGAAAACCGAAAACGCCCGAACCTAAGAAAAAATATACCACAGATTGCGTAACAATCGAGTTTTGACCCCTCGTATTCCCTAATCACAGGTATATCCTATATATCATAAGACAGGTTATAGAAGGGGGAACAAAACCTATATAGTGAATATGTGGCACAGATGCAATTTAAGGGGTAACAAGTGACCGAAAAGCGAAATCGGCCGAACCTAAGAAAAAATACACCACAAATTACGTTACGATCGAGTTTTGACCCCCGTATCCCCTAATTACAGGTATATCCTATATATCCTAAGAAAGGTAATACAAGGAGTAACAAACCCTATATAGTTAATATGTGGCACAGATACGATTTAAGGGGTTACAAGTGACCGAAAACGGCCGAACCTAAGAAAAAATACACCACAAATTACGTTACGATCGAGTTTTGAACCCCCGTATCCCCTAATTACAGGTATATCCTATATATCATAAGAAAGGTAAAAGAAGGGGGAACAAAACCTATATAGTGAATATGTGGCACAGATGCGATTTAAGGGGTAACAAGTGACCGAAAAGCGAAATCGGCCGAACCTAAGAAAAAATACTCCACAAATTACGTTACGATCGAGTTTTTTTCCCTCGTATCCCCTAATTACAGGTATATCCTATATATTTAAGAAAGGTAATAGAAGGAGTAACAAACCCTATATAGTTAATATGTGGCACAGATGCGATTTAAGGGGTTACAAGTGACCGAAAACGGCCGAACCTAAGAAAAAATACACCACAAATTACGTTACGATCGAGTTTTGAACCCCCGTATCCCCTAATTACAGGTATATCCTATATATCCTAAGAAAGGTAATAGAAGGGGGAACAAAACCTATATAGTGAATATGTGGCACAGATGCGATTTAAGGGGTAACAAGTGACCGAAAAGCGAAATCGGCCGAACCTAAGAAAAAATACACCACAAATTATGTTACGATCGAGTTTTGACCCCTCGTATCCCCCACTTACAGGTATATCCTATATATCCTAAGAAAGGTAATAGAAGGAGTAACAAACCCTATATAGTTAATATGTGGCACAGATGCGATTTAAGGGGTTACAAGTGATCGAAAACGGCCGAACCTAAGAAAAAATACACCACAAATTACGTTACGATCGAGTTTTGAACCCCCGTATCACCTAATTACAGGTATATCCTATATATCCTAAGAAAGGTAATAGAAGGGGGAACAAAACCTATATAGTGAATATGTGGCACAGATTCGATTTAAGGGGTTACAAGTGACCGAAAACCGAAAACGCCCGAACCTAAGAAAAAATATACCACAGATTGCGTAACGATCGAGTTTTGACCCCTCGTATTCCCTAATCACAGGTATATCCTATATATCATAAGACAGGTTATAGAAGGGGGAACAAAACCTATATAGTGAATATGTGGCACAGATGCGATTTAAGGGGTAACAAGTAACCGAAAAGTGAAATCGGCCGAACCTAAGAAAAAATACACCACAAATTACGTTACGATCGAGTTTTGACACCTCGTATCCCCTAATTACAGGTATATCCTATATATCATAAGAATGGTAATAGAAGGAGTAACAAACTCTATATAGTTAATATATGGCACAGATGCGATTTAAGGGGTTACAAGTGACCGAAAACGGCCGAACCTAAGAAAAAATACACCACAAATTACGTTACGATCGAGTTTTAAACCCTCGTATCCCCTAATTAAAGGTATATCCTATATATCCTAAGACATGTTTAGAAGGGGGAACAAAACGTATATAGTGAATATGTGGCACAGATGCAATTTAAGGGGTAACAAGTGACCAAAAAGCGAAATCGGCCGAACCTAAGAAAAAATACACCACAAGTTACGTTACAATCGAGTTTTGAACCCCCGTATCCCCTAATTACAGGTATATCCTATATATCCTAAGAAAGGTAATAGAAGGGGTAACAAAACCTATATAGTGAATATGTGGTACAGATTCGATTTAAGGGGTTACAAGTGACCGAAAACCGAAAACGCCCGAACCTAAGAAAAAATATACCACAGATTGCGTAACGATCGAGTTTTGACCCCTCGTATTCCCTAATCACAGGTATATCCTATATATCATAAGACAGGTTATAGAAGGGGGAACAAAACCTATATAGTGAATATGTGGCACAGATGCAATTTAAGGGGTAACAAGTGACCGAAAAGCGAAATCGGCCGAACCTAAGAAAAAATACACCACAAATTACGTTACGATCGAGTTTTGACCCCCGTATCCCCTAATTACAGGTATATCCTATATATCCTAAGAAAGGTAATAGAAGGGGGAACAAAACCTATATAGTGAATATGTGGCACAGATGCGATTTAAGGGGTTACAAGTGACCGAAAAGCGAAATCGGCCGAACCTAAGAAAAAATACACCACAAATTACGTTACGATCGAGTTTTGACCCCTCGTATCCCCTAATTACAGGTATATCCTATATATCCTAAGAAAGGTAATAGAAGGAGTAACAAACCCTATATAGTTAATATGTGGCACAGATGCGATTTATGGGGTTACAAGTGACCGAAAACGGCCGAACCTAAGAAAAAATACTACACAAATTACGTTACGATCGAGTTTTGAACCCCCGTATCCCCTAATTACAGGTATATCCTATATATCCTAAGAAAGGTAATAGAAGGGGGAACAAAACGTATATAGTGAATATGTGGCACAGATGCGATTTAAGGGGTAACAAGTGACCGAAAAGCGAAATCGGCCGAACCTAAGAAAAAATACACCACAAATTATGTTACGATCGAGTTTTGACCCCTCGTATCCCCCACTTACAGGTATATCCTATATATCCTAAGAAAGGTAATAGAAGGAGTAACAAACCCTATATAGTTAATATGTGGCACAGATGCGATTTAAGGGGTTACAAGTGATCGAAAACGGCCGAACCTAAGAAAAAATACACCACAAATTACGTTACGATCGAGTTTTGAACCCCCGTATCCCCTAATTACAGGTATATCCTATATATCCTAAGAAAGGTAATAGAAGGGGGAACAAAACCTATATAGTGAATATGTGGCACAGATGCGATTTAAGGGGTAACAAGTGACCGAAAAGCGAAATCGGCCGAACCTAAGAAAAAATACTCCACAAATTACGTTACGATCGAGTTTTGTTCCCTCGTATCCCCTAATTACAGGTATATCCTATATATCCTAAGAAAGGTAATAGAAGGATTAACAAACCCTATATAGTTAATATATGGCACAGATGCGATTTAAGGGGTTACAAGTGACCGAAAACGGCCGAACCTAAGAAAAAATACACCACAAATTACGTTACGAATGAGTTTTAAACCCTCGTATCCCCTAATTAAAGGTATATCCTATATATCCTAAGACAGGTTATAGAAGGGGGAACAAAACCTATATAGTGAATATGTGGCACAGATGCGATTTAAGGGGTAACAAGTGACCGAAAAGCGAAATCGGCCGAACCTAAGAAAAAATACACCACAAATTACGTTACAATCGAGTTTTGAACCCCCGTATCCCCTAATTACAGGTATATCCTATATATCCTAAGAAAGGTAATAGAAGGGGGAACAAAACCTATATAGTGAATATGTGGTACAGATTCGATTTAAGGGGTTACAAGTGACCGAAAACCGAAAACGCCCGAACCTAAGAAAAAATATACCACAGATTGCGTAACGATCGAGTTTTGACCCCTCGTATTCCCTAATCACAGGTATATCCTATATATCATAAGACAGGTTATAGAAGGGGGAACAAAACCTATATAGTGAATATGTGGCACAGATGCAATTTAAGGGGTAACAAGTGACCGAAAAGCGAAATCGGCCGAACCTAAGAAAAAATACACCACAAATTACGTTACGATCGAGTTTTGACCCCCGTATCCCCTAATTACAGGTATATCCTATATATCCTAAGAAAGGTAATAGAAGGAGTAACAAACCCTATATAGTTAATATGTGGCACAGATGCGATTTAAGGGGTAACAAGTGACCGAAAAGCGAAATCGGCCGAACCTAAGAAAAAATACACCACACATTACGTTACAATCGAGTTTTGAACCCCCGTATCCCCTAATTACAGGTATATCCTATATATCCTAAGAAAGGTAATAGAAGGAGTAACAAACCCTATAAAGTTAATATGTGGCACAGATGCGATTTAAGGGATTACAAGTGACCGAAAACGGCCGAACCTAAGAAAAAATACACCACAAATTACGTTACGATCGAGTTTTAAACCCTCGTATCCCCTAATTAAAGGTATATCCTATATATCCTAAGACAGGTTTAGAAGGGGGAACAAAACGTATATAGTGAATATGTGGCACAGATGCAATTTAAGGGGTAACAAGTGACCAAAAAGCGAAATCGGCCGAACCTAAGAAAAAATACACCACAAATTACGTTACAATCGAGTTTTGAACTCCCGTATCCCCTAATTACAGGTATATCCTATATATCCTAAGAAAGGTAATAGAAGGGGGAACAAAACCTATATAGTGAATATGTGGCACAGATTCGATTTAAGGGGTTACAAGTGACCGAAAACCGAAAAGGCCCGAACCTAAGAAAAAATATACCACAGATTGCGTAACGATCGAGTTTTGACCCCTCGTATTCCCTAATCACAGGTATATCCTATATATCATAAGACAGGTTATAGAAGGGGGAACAAAACCTATATAGTGAATATGTGGCACAGATGCAATTTAAGGGGTAACAAGTGACCGAAAAGCGAAATCGGCCGAACCTAAGAAAAAATATACCACAAATTACGTTACGATCGAGTTTTGACCCCCGTATCCCCTAATTACAGGTATATCCTATATATCCTAAGAAAGGTAATAGAAGGAGTAACAAACCCTATATAGTTAATATGTGGCACAGATGCGATTTAAGGGGTTACAAGTGACCGAAAACGGCCGAACCTAAGAAAAAATACACCACAAATTACGTTACGATCGAGTTTTGAACCCCCGTATCCCCTAATTACAGGTATATCCTATATATCCTAAGAAAGGTAATAGAAGGGGGAACAAAACCTATATAGTGAATATGTGGCACAGATGCGATTTAAGGGGTAACAAGTGACCGAAAAGCGAAATCGGCCGAACCTAAGAAAAAATACTCCACAAATTACGTTACGATCGAGTTTTGTTCCCTCGTATCCCCTAATTACAGGTATATCCTATATATCCTAAGAAAGGTAATAGAAGGAGTAACAAACCCTATATAGTTAATATGTGGCACAGATGCGATTTAAGGGGTTACAAGTGACCGAAAACGGCCGAACCTAAGAAAAAATACACCACAAATTACGTTACGAATGAGTTTTAAACCCTCGTATCCCCTAATTAAAGGTATATCCTATATATCCTACGACAGGTTATAGAAGGGGGAACAAAACCTATATAGTGAATATGTGGCACAGATGCAATTTAAGGGGTAACAAGTGATCGAAAAGCGAAATCGGCCGAACCTAAGAAAAAATACACCACAAATTACGTTACAATCGAGTTTTGAACCCCCGTATCCCCTAATTACAGGTATATCCTATATATCCTAAGAAAGGTAATAGAAGGGGGAACAAAACCTATATAGTGAATATGTGGCACAGATGCGATTTAAGGGGTAACAAGTGACCGAAAAGCGAAATCGGCCGAACCTAAGAAAAAATACACCACAAATTACGTTACAATCGAGTTTTGAACCCCCGTATCCCCTAATTACAGGTATATCCTATATATCCTAAGAAAGGTAATAGAAGGGGGAACAAAACCTATATAGTGAATATGTGGTACAGATTCGATTTAAGGGGTTACAAGTGACCGAAAACCGAAAACGCCCGAACCTAAGAAAAAATATACCACAGATTGCGTAACGATCGAGTTTTGACCCCTCGTATTCCCTAATCACAGGTATATCCTATATATCCTAAGAAAGGTAATAGAAGGAGTAACAAACCCTATATAGTTAATATGTGGCACAGATGCGATTTAAGGGGTTACAAGTGACCGAAAACGGCCGAACCTAAGAAAAAATACACCACAAATTACGTTACGAATGAGTTTTAAACCCTCGTATCCCCTAATTTAAGGTATATCCTATATATCCTAAGACAGGTTATAGAAGGGGGAACAAAACTTATATAGTGAATATGTGACACAGATGCAATTTAAGGGGTAACAAGTGACCGAAAAGCGAAATCGGCCGAACCTAAGAAAAAATACACCACACATTACGTTACAATCGAGTTTTGAACCCCCGTATCCCCTAATTACAGGTATATCCTATATATCCTAAGAAAGGTAATAGAAGGAGTAACAAACCCTATATAGTTAATATGTGGCACAGATGCGATTTAAGGGGTTACAAGTGACCGAAAACGGCCGAACCTAAGAAAAAATACACCACAAATTACGTTACGATCGAGTTTTAAACCCTCGTATCCCCTAATTAAAGGTATATCCTATATATCCTAAGACAGGTTTAGAAGGGGGAACAAAACGTATATAGTGAATATGTGGCACAGATGCAATTTAAGGGGTAACAAGTGACCAAAAAGCGAAATCGGTCGAACCTAAGAAAAAATACACCACAAATTACGTTACAATCGAGTTTTGAACTCCCGTATCCCCTAATTACAGGTATATCCTATATATCCTAAGAAAGGTAATAGAAGGGGGAACAAAACCTATATAGTGAATATGTGGCACAGATTCGATTTAAGGGGTTACAAGTGACCGAAAACCGAAAAGGCCCGAACCTAAGAAAAAATATACCACAGATTGCGTAACGATCGAGTTTTGACCCCTCGTATTCCCTAATCACAGGTATATCCTATATATCATAAGACAGGTTATAGAAGGGGGAACAAAACCTATATAGTGAATATGTGGCACAGATGCAATTTAAGGGGTAACAAGTGACCGAAAAGCGAAATCGGCCGAACCTAAGAAAAAATATACCACAAATTACGTTACGATCGAGTTTTGACCCCCGTATCCCCTAATTACAGGTATATCCTATATATCCTAAGAAAGGTAATAGAAGGAGTAACAAACCCTATATAGTTAATATGTGGCACAGATGCGATTTAAGGGGTTACAAGTGACCGAAAACGGCCGAACCTAAGAAAAAATACACCACAAATTACGTTACGATCGAGTTTTGAACCCCCGTATCCCCTAATTACAGGTATATCCTATATATCCTAAGAAAGGTAATAGAAGGGGGAACAAAACCTATATAGTGAATATGTGGCACAGATGCGATTTAAGGGGTAACAAGTGACCGAAAAGCGAAATCGGCCGAACCTAAGAAAAAATACTCCACAAATTACGTTACGATCGAGTTTTGTTCCCTCGTATCCCCTAATTACAGGTATATCCTATATATCCTAAGAAAGGTAATAGAAGGAGTAACAAACCCTATATAGTTAATATGTGGCACAGATGCGATTTAAGGGGTTACAAGTGACCGAAAACGGCCGAACCTAAGAAAAAATACACCACAAATTACGTTACGAATGAGTTTTAAACCCTCGTATCCCCTAATTAAAGGTATATCCTATATATCCTAAGACAGGTTATAGAAGGGGGAACAAAACCTATATAGTGAATATGTGGCACAGATGCAATTTAAGGGGTAACAAGTGACCGAAAAGCGAAATCGGCCGAACCTAAGAAAAAATACACCACACATTACGTTACAATCGAGTTTTGAACCCCCGTATCCCCTAATTACAGGTATATCCTATATATCCTAAGAAAGGTAATAGAAGGGGGAACAAAACCTATATAGTGAATATGTGGCACAGATGCGATTTAAGGGGTAACAAGTGACCGAAAAGCGAAATCGGCCGAACCTAAGAAAATATACACCACAAATTACGTTACGATCGAGTTTTGACCCCTCGTATCCCCTAATTACAGGTATATCCTATATATCCTAAGAAAGGTAATAGAAGGAGTAACAAACCCTATATAGTTAATATATGGCACAGATGCGATTTATGGGGTTACAAGTGACCGAAAACGGCCGAACCTAAGAAAAAATACTACACAAATTACGTTACGATCGAGTTTTAAACCCTCGTATCCCCTAATTAAAGGTATATCCTATATATCCTAAGACAGGTTTAGAAGGGGGAACAAAACGTATATAGTGAATATGTGGCACAGATGCAATTTAAGGGGTAACAAGTGACCAAAAAGCGAAATCGGCCGAACCTAAGAAAAAATACACCACAAATTACGTTACAATCGAGTTTTGAACCCCCGTATCCCCTAATTACAGGTATATCCTATATATCCTAAGAAAGGTAGTAGAAGGGGGAACAAAACGTATATAGTGAATATGTGGCACAGATTCGATTTAAGGGGTTACAAGTGACCGAAAACCGAAAACGCCCGAACCTAAGAAAAAATATACCACAGATTGCGTAACGATCGAGTTTTGACCCCTCGTATTCCCTAATCACAGGTATATCCTATATATCATAAGATAGTTATAGAAGGGGGAACAAAACCTATATAGTGAATATGTGGCACAGATGCAATTTAAGGGGTAACAAGTGACCGAAAAGCGAAATCGGCCGAACCTAAGAAAAAATACACCACAAATTACGTTCCGATCGAGTTTTGACCCCCGTATCCCCTAATTACAGGTATATCCTAGAAGGAGTAACAAACCCTATATAGTTAATATGTGGCACAGA